>NC_059371.1:40733651-40799558 GCF_019703515.2 Myxocyprinus asiaticus
CTCATCTAGCTTGGAGTTTCTCTGGATAAAGGAGCCGCCACAGTACTGAAGTTCCGGATGAACTTGCGATAAAAATTGGTGAAACAAAGGAAACGCTGTACTTCCTTTACCGACGAGGGGGAGGGCCAATCCACAACCGCTTGAACCTTTTGAGGGTCCATTTGTATCTGGCCAGGCTTGATAATGAACCCCAGGAACTGAACTTTGGTCACATGGAACTCACATTTCTCAGGTTTAACATAAAGATGGTTATCAAGAAGACATCTGAGAACCTTACTGACGTGTTTTACATGTTCTTGGAGGGAACTCGAGAAGATAAGGATATCGTCCAAGTAGACAAACACAAAATGGTTGAGCATGTCTCTGAGAACATCATTGATGAGAGCTTGAAATACTGCAGGAGCATTGGTGAGACCGAAGGGCATAACCAAATATTCATAGTGCCCAATGGGCGTGTTGAAGGCGGTCTCCATTCATCTCCTTGCCTGATGCGCACGAGATGGTAGGCATTGCGCAAGTCAAGCTTAGTGAAGATGGATGCTTTCGAAAGCAGTGGTCATTAATGGCAAGGGAGAGGTTTTGAACAGTGATCTTATTAAGGCCCCTGTAATCAATACATGGCCGGAGTCCGCCATCCTTCTTCCCAACGAAAAAAAATCCAGCTCCAGCAGGGGAAGTGGATGGTTGGATGATACCTGCCGCAAGGGATTCGTTAATGTATTTGTCCATAGCAATTCGTTCGGGGGGAGACAAAGAGAATATACGACCTCTGGGGGGGCAGGTTCCTGGGAGCAGCTCAATGGTGCAATCATAGGGGCGATGAGGAGGTAAGAAGGTGGCCTTCCTTTTGCTGAACACTGCCTTGAGGTGGTGGTACTGAGCAGGGACTTGAGACACATCTAGGGTTTCTTGGGACTTGAGAACAAGATCAGGGGAATTCTGGGCCAAGCATGTAGTCTGACAGGTGAGACCCCAACTGAGAACAGCGCCAGTGGACCAGTCAAAGTGTGGGTTATGCTGGAGGAGCCAGGGGTGACCGAGGATAATAGGAAACTCTGGAGTCTGTATAAGGTGAAAGCACATTCTCTCCTGGTGCTGGTAAGTGACGAGACCAAGGAGAGAGGTGAGGTGGGTTATTTTCCCTGGAGCTAACGGTCTTCCATCCAAGGCTGTCGCAGATAGGGGGGAAGGAAGGGAATTAATAGGAATCTGGAGACTCTTGGCAAGGGAAATATCCATGAAATCAATCAATGCCCGGAGTTGGTGTTTTTGATCTCCCCAAGTGAGTGTGATGGGAAGAAACGATCCAGAGTTGGAAGGTGAAGCTGTGCGTGTAACTCCCGTTACAGTCCTTCCTTGCCTGTACGGGACTGGGCATTCCCCGAAAGCTCGGGGCAGGCAGAGCGAAATTGACCATACACTCCACAATATAGACAACAGCGCTCTCTCATGCGACGGTCTCGTTCTGATGGGGAAAGCCTAGTCCTTCCCAATTGCATGGGTTCCGAGGACTCGTGGGGCACTGGTAGCATTGGAGCAAGTGCTGGACTGGCAGATAATGTGGAAACAGATGGCCGGTTCAGGCTTCTCTCCCTCAGGCGATTATCCAGCCAAATTGCTTGATCCATGAGGGTCTCGAGATCACGAGCAGGTTCTCTGGTAGCCATATCATCCTTGACTGCCTCAGACAGACCATTCAGGAAGCACACCATGAGGGCCACGTCGTTCCAGCCGCTCCCTGCTGCAACTGTCCGAAACTGTATGGCATATTCAGCCGCGCTGCCATTACCTTGTTGGAGGGTGAGAAGTCTCTTCGAGGCTTGCCAGCCACTGAGGGGGTGGTCAGAGACTCGCTTGAACTCCTTTTCAAACACAGAATAACTGGAACAGAAGGGTGCCTGTGCCTTCCAGACCGCTGTTGCCCAAGAAAGAGCCTTGCCAGAAAGGAGGGTAATAACATATGTGATCTTGGCCCGATCTGAGGGGAAGGAAGATGATTGTAATTCAAATGTGAGAGAGCATTGAGTCAGGAACCCATCACATGCACTGGGATCACCTGAGAAATGTTGCGGTGGAGGTAGGCGAAGTTCAATCAGGGGAGAGAGTGCTCGAGAATCTGGAAGGGGTACCGAGGCAGCAGGAGAAGCAGTAGCTGAAGTAGAGAGCAGTCGGTCCAGGATCTGACGAACAAAAATCATGGGATCTGACAGCACTTGTGAGTGTTTAGCCATCACAGTCTCCTGCTGGACTAGTGCTGACTCATGGTGTTGGATTGTGGACTGCTGCTGAGCAATTGTGGCCAGGAGTTCTTGAGCGTTAGGCGTCTCTGGGTTCATAGTGTGGCTTGGTTATTCTGTCAGAGCCGGGAGTCAAACTTGGGTCTCTGGCACAAGAGTCTTATTTTCTACCACTGAGCCACAGAAGGGAGTTGAACCCGATGGTCAGACGCACTCTTAAAAGAACTCAGAAGAGTTTATTAACAAAAACAGCAAAAGAGTACAAAAAGCAATTTCTTACTGACAATCACAAAAAACAGAAAAATCTTTAGTCCAGAAAAGGATCTGAAAGGAGGAAAAATAATCTCCAAAAAACTCAGGAAAAAGATATAAAAAAAAAGCAAAAAATAAACACGGGGAAGAACAAACCAAAAGGCTTACAAAGTTTAGTACCTGGAACTAGAGCAAACTTACGGCAGTAACTGGCTAGGAACATCAATAACCAAGCAAAGAAACAAAGGAAGTGAACAACTTAAATACACAGTCCAGAACAGGCACAGGTGAAAACAATAACACATGATAAAATGGCGGGAAACTGAAAAGAAATACAATGAGGGCCTCTAGTGGCCAAAATAAAACATTAAAGCAGAAAACTCTGACAGCTTATACAGTCCTAATCATGGTCTCTTTTAAAAGAAGACACTTAGGAGTTTTTGGTGAAGTGAAAGCAAGCAGCAATATAACTGAAATGAAAACAACATTATAGAAGCTTAAGTTTATGTTAAAGAAAATACACTGCACTTAACTTGCACTAAACTTAAATAAAACAAGCAAAAAACGTCCCACAGTGTCCGTGCCAGTTAAGATAAGCTTTTTCAAAGTAGTAAATAAACATCAATGCTGACATGAACAGTCGTTAACTTGTGATTCTTACCTTTATATTGCTCTTTTTTCTGCTCCTTTTCTTTGTGCCGCTTCCTGCCTTGTGCACCTGATAATCTGGTTATTTTTTCACTCATTTTGTCCACATATGATAAGGATCCGATTATAATATAATCGCGTAGCGCTAGTGCTCAATATGTGGGTAGAGGGGCGCACAGTCGTCACGAGAGGGTGCACTTCCGACCAAAAAAAAAAATAAAATAAAATGAAAAATAAAAGTGTTCAAGAGCTTGGCAGGCTTTTTAAAAATGTTTTCTGGCTGTCTACTCTGGCCTTGCTGTTCTTGAGGCTTACCAGTGTTTTGCAGCTTGTGGGCTCTCTGTATTTAATTTCATGAAGTCGTATCTTGATTGTAGACTTTGACAATAATAGGGGCGCGCGGGGCACAAACTAACGCGGGGTTAGCTGTAACACACGCTGGTAAGATGAAACTTCATTTGTTTACTTGTTGCCATATCAACACTGTGTAGATAGAAAAAAAATCGAAAAAAATCAAAAAACTTTGGAAGATATTGCCAAAAGTTCATTTTAAAGTAGCAAAAGTAAAAATTCACATGAAAGTAAATTTTCATCTCTGTTTTTACTGTTTATTTAAAATGAGGCAAACTTGGTATCATTTTAATCTCCAGTCTTTTAGCTAGCATCTTATATAGTCTTTTAATTCTCAGATAGCCAGCAGAAGTGACCAGCCAGGTTTAAATCCCAGTTGCGCCGACGGGGCATGTTGTAACACTGCGTTACAATGTGCCCCAATTACAAAAAAAAAAAAAACTATATGCAATTCCATGCAGTCAGATATGTAATTAACATAATTCCCCTTAATGTGTGTGTGTGTGTGTGTGTGTGTGCGTGCGTGTGTGTGTGTGTGTGTGTGTGTGTGTGTGTGTGTGTGTTTTGTCATCAATCCATGCATTATTCCGGTCAATGCTGTGGCTTTGTTGTGTATTTATTGTCAAGTGTCAAAATTATTGTAAAATTAATAAATGGCTTTTATTGACATGAAAATGTAGTTTATCTTCTAGGCTTTTTAATTAGATCAGATACAGTTGATAGAGGGGGATTTTAAGATGTTGTATGGTTTTGTTATAATGTGCCCCTCACCTGTTACAACATGCCCCGCCTATGGGTCACGTTGTAACATCTCAGTTTTTTTCGAGGTAGATTGCGAAAAAAGTATATGCTGTATTCATGAAACAAGACCACATATGTGTAACAGACACGTGTGAAATTAATGTGAAAAAAGAAAAATACATCGACCCCAGAGTACATTTACACGACCTTAAGAAAACCAAAAAGTGTTCGTTACTGCCCCACTCTCCACTACGCCTACCTCCTGGAGAGTGTTCTTGACTTGGTTTGATGTTGTGAAATGCTTTTTCTTTACCAAAGAATGAATTTTGACTTATGGAGGGCACTGAATATATGGCAGAAATAGTAAGAGAAGTTTGGTAGTATGCCATTCCAAACTCGGCCAGAACATTCTTCTACACTTGCAGCAGTGGATTCTTGACTGTCAACTCTTTACTGACCACAGCGTCTCCTAGAGACTGAAAGAGGAAAAACACACAATCAATCGATCAATCTATCAGTCAATCAATTATTACTGTGAACTTCATGAGTCAGACAGACATGGGCATTTGATAGAGACTCTGAGTTGTCCTGATTGCACCCATATTCACCAATTTCATATAAATGTACAATTTCATTGTGGTGAACTGAATTCACAGATGACGTGTTGTTATTTAACTAAATGTGTATGTGGAGTTTAAGCAAAAAAATTTTTTTTTTACTCTAATTGTGCTATTTGTATGCATATTAGACTTTTAATGTAATTTATAAATTATAATTTATGTTAATTTATTATGGGGTGGGAGTACCTTGTCTAGGACACCAAGTGAGCACCTGACTCAGTTTTACGTAATCATTCTTAATACAGACACACTCAACAGGTATGAATTATGATCTGTTCCATATTCATGAACATATGGGTGGAGCTATGACATCACTGTAGGCGTGTGAAAGATTTCAGGGAAAGACTAAACTGATGAACAACTGAAGTCTCTTCAAACAGGAATCAGACACTCAGAGACTTTAGAGATCACAGCTGATATTCACTCACAGGTAAGTGATGAAAATATAAGAACTAGTTCAGTAGTTTACTGCCCTGAAATAGAATCACAGTGTCATTAAATGTCTGTCATTTAATTGGCTGTAAATCAGAGTTTGATGTGTGCTGTCATGATGTTAAATTTAAAGGAACAGTAAGTATTTGAACTGCAGACAGAACACAGTCCAGTGAAAAATGACAGTGAAAATAAAAATATAAAACACTCACAAAAACACCTGTCAGGTGTTTATTTTGAGGTGAGATAATTGAATGAAAAAAAAAAAAATCCTCTTTTTTTCCTATTTAGTCTTTCATATATAGAAAGAGTCTTTCATGATGATGTTAAAGTGTTGTTGTAAAGATCTGTTTCTATGTTCTGCACTGTGACTCCTGGAGATTTTGTATTTCAGTTCTTCTCCAACAAAATTTTAGATTCTGTAAAATGATTGTGATTTATTCCCACTATCAGTGTCTGCATGAGGTAAAACATCTCCATAAAACCATTTTAATGAGAACTTTGATATGACCATGAATTGGCTTGATTTTCAGTTCTTTGAATACAAAATGCAAAACTGAACCAACAAGTTATTTAGATCGGTTTGCAAGACTGAATGTTAAGAATGTACTTTCTGAAGTGCCTTTCTGCATGTGGTGTGAGATAGTAAATAACAGGTTTGGTAACAGACAGTGTGTAACCTACTTGAGTAATAGTACTTTGTTACTTTACTAAGTAATACTTCTGGAAGAACACAACTTGCATGATCCTTGTGGCTCTCAGTTCTGGAATTTGGACAAGGATTTATTTGTTCTTCTCTCAAGCGTTTTAACTAAGCACTCTGGAGCTGCAGGGAAATGACGTACTGACAATTCTGGCAATGCTGATTGGCTAATGGCATTACAAGAATGTGTGCAGACCAAAGTCCTTCACTAGGGATTGTTATACTGGTGCATGAAGGAAAAGCACTCCAAAAATGGTTTAAATGCTGCTTGCAAAAGTTTTTATTTTGTCAAAATTCACAGCTACTTTTGAATGGCCATCAATGGAGAAAGATGCTTTCCATAAAATGGTATAGTTATAGCATTTACTAGTAGGGGCTAACTCACCATGATAACAGTGATACGAGTACCTTATTAGTGTTATTAAAATGGTTCAATCCAGAGATGTAAATTATATATTGCAGAGGTCAAACAATATTGGATTTTGCAGACACTAACAAGGTGTTGGAAGAAAGCTGATAACCAGTTAATCAGCCGATAGTTTTATGAATCAATATTTTGAATGTATTTAGGGGTGACAGTTAGACGGGACGTCCAATATTTTAGCTGCGTTACATTTGAACTCTAATATCGATTGGCTGACACTGGCCTCTAATACATTATCAATATTTGTCTTTTCAGCCATGTTGTCCTCCAGTAGTGCACTAAATGAGGAGCTTCAGTGTTCAATCTGTCTGGATGTGTTCACTGATCCAGTCACAACTCCATGTGGACACAACTTCTGCAAGACCTGCCTGAATGAATGCTGGAAAAACACTCAGAACTACAGCTGTCCATTCTGTAAAGAAACAATCAGCAAAAGACCTGATCTGAAGATTAATACAACACTCAGAGAGGTTGTGCAACACTTTAAGAAAAAGTTTAATCTGGGTAAATCTGAAGTTCTCTGTGACATCTGTGATGAAAGAAAGCAGAAAGCCGTGAAGTCTTGTCTGATGTGTCAAACCTCTTACTGTGAAACACACCTGGAGCCTCATCTGAGAGTCCCACATCTAAAGAAACACAAACTGATGGACGCTGTTGAGAATCTGGAGGATTATATATGCCAGAAACACGAGAGACCTCTGGATCTGTTCTTCAGAGATGATCAGATGTGTGTGTGTTTGTCCTGCACTGAAGGAGACCACAAGACTCACAACACTGTTCCTATAGAGGACGAGAGTGCAGAGAAGAAGGCAAGAGTTACTAATATTCAATCAATACTTATTTTGAAGATGGAAAAGCTATGTTGAGTGATGAAATGTGTGTGTTGTTCTCTGTCTGTAGAATCAGCTGGTAAAGACACAGATAGACATGCAGCAGATGATCCAGAACAGAATGAAGAAGATTCAAGACATCCAACACTCTGTAAAGATGAGAAAGGTGAGTCAAATTTTGTGGCAATCTTCTTTATAAATAAAGGTGCTGAATTAAATACATTTAAACTGTGACTTGATCTCATCAGAGAAACACAGAAGAAGAGAAATCACACAGTGTTGAGGTATTCACGGCTCTGATCCGCTCCATTGAGAGATGTCAGACTGA
The DNA here is from genome assembly GCF_019703515.2 of Myxocyprinus asiaticus. Lineage (NCBI taxonomy): Eukaryota > Metazoa > Chordata > Actinopteri > Cypriniformes > Catostomidae > Myxocyprinus > Myxocyprinus asiaticus. The sequence continues at coordinate 40,741,218 of NC_059371.1, forward strand.
AGTTGTTTTGATGTTGGAGGAGAAGAAGAAAGCAGCAGAGAAACGGGCTGAAGATCTCATTAAAGAGCTGGAGCAGGAGATCACTGAGCTAAAGAGGAGAAACTCTGAGCTGGAGCAGATCTCACACACTGAAGATCATCTTCATCTCCTACAGGTCAGTGTCCATCTCTCTCATCAATGAGAATGATTAGAAAACACTCTTCATGCTGATGGATTTCTCCTCTCTCCTGCTGTAGATAGACCTGTCCCTGTACAGCCCTAAGAACAGTAAGAACTGGACTGAGATCACTATTAACACTCATGTGAGTGTGGACACTCTGAATAGAGCTCTGACTCGACTCAAAGACACTCTAGATCAAAAACTTGGTCAAACTGGTAAGTGTATAGTAGGCCTGTCGCAATTATTAAATAACCGTCTGATCACAGTTATTTGAGACAAACGTGATTATTGGGCATTCAAATTCCAATCACATTTTAATGGCCAAATGAAGGAATTTTAAGCAAATATACTGTATAAATGCCATGGCGCATTTGTGTGTCATTCAGTTGATCTCCAAGTTCGAGCTTCATTGAGTCGCACCTTGGATGTCCTGAAGAGTGCATATATCAGAGCATTAAAATAACATGTGAAGTCTCAAGTGTCATTTATTTATAAAGCACTTTCAAACTACACTGTAGCACAACAGTGCTGTACATTGAAAATAAAATATAAAAACAACTATAAACACATCACACAATAAGCAAAACAGTAGGAAATAAAAACTAGCATAAAAAAGACAACACCCAGAGCCCATCAAGTATTAAAAGCCAATGAAAACCAAAACGTTTTTAAATGCGATTTTAAAAATAGAAATAGAAGTGGAGGATCTAATCTCAAGAGGTAGACCATTCCTCAACCTCGGACCAGCAACTGAAAAAGCCCAATCCCCTTTGAGCTTTAAGCGTGATCTGGGAACATTCAGTAGTAATTGATTGGCCGATTATAATGATCTACGTGAATAACACAAATGTATAAGATCAGTGAGGTAACCAGGGGCCATACCGTGAACCACTTTAAAAACAAATAACAGGACCTTGTATTGAGTTCTATACCGTACCAGTAACCAATGTACTGAAGCCAATACCGGTGAAATGTGGTCCCTCCTCTTAGTATTTGTGAGCAGCCTATCATCTGCATATTGGACTAACTGCTACTGTGACATAGATGAATGACTAGTCCCCAAGTAAAGGGCATTGCAGTAGTCAAGGCAGGAAGAAATAAAAGCATGTATAACTTTCTCCAGATCGCTGAATGATCAAATCGATTTCATTTTGGCAATGACTCTTAGTTGATAAAAACAACTTTTCACAACAGCATTAATCTGTTTGTCAAATTTTAGTGCTGAATCAAAAACAACACCCAGATTTTTCACTTGGCTTTAGCGGCCTATGGCCCCCTAAGCCATTGGTAATATCTCCACCACATACATCAGATCCAAAGATAATGATCTCCATTTTCTTCTCATTTAACTGGAGAAGATTTTGACCCAGCCAACCTTTAACCACTTCTAAACATAACAACAACAATTTAAAAGAACTATTCACTCCAGGCTGCAGGGGGAGATAGATTTGAGTGTCATCTGCATAGAAGTGGTAAGATATACATATTTTTTTTTAAATATTGCCAAGGTGTAGCATATACAAAGAAAACAAAATCGGACCTAAGATAGATCCCTGAGGAACACCATAGGTAATGGGTGCTGAGGAAGAATAAAAATCTCCAAACCTTACAGAAAAGGATCTACCTTCAGGGTAAGATATAAACCATCTTAAAACTGTACCTTGTAACCCCACAGCATGCCTTAAACGACTAAGAATTTGATGATCAATAGTATCAAATGCCGCACTGAGGTCCAACAAAATTAAAGCAGCATGATTACCTGAGTCACCAAACAAATCATTTGCTACCCTTAACAGAGCTGACTCAGTACTGTGACCAGCCCTAAACCCAGATTGAAACTTGTCTAAGACATGCTCTGAGTTAAAAAAAAAAAAACATTTCAGCTGAGATAAAACTACTTTCTCCAAAATCTTGGAAAGACTTGGCAGCTTAAAAATCGGCCGATAATTCTTCAGATCCAAAGGATCTAAACTTGGCTTCTTCAAAAGAGGTTGAACAATTGCTTGCTTAAAGCAAAGTGGAATCACACATCAACAAGACTACTATTGATGATAGACATGATGCTAGAGCTAATGATATCTACCATCTCCTTGAGAAGGTGCACAGGAACAACATCACAGGGGCAAGTAGAAGACTTCAGATGAGAAATAATCTCTTTTACTTCTGAGAGAGAGACACAAGGTGAAACTGATCAAAAATCTCATCACTAACAGTCACTATCACCGGATCAGTGTCGTAAACTGGAGGAAAACTCAGCCTTTATTTTAATTTCCTTTATTTTATCAACAAAACGTTTCAAAAACAGTTCACAATTATCCACAGAGGGGTTTAAATCAACTCTCTCCAGGTTCAGTAATCTATTAATGGTGTTGAACTACACTCTGGGAGAGTTAGAGAGTAAAGAAATAATTTTAGAAAAATTATTTGTTCTTGCATCCTTCACAACATTTTAATATTTCAACACACTCTCCCTCATAATTTGATGTGAAACATGTCATTTATCTTTTTCTATCTCTGATCAGACTTTCTACATTCCTGTCTGACAGCACGAGTAGCATTATCAAACCACGGTTGACCTCGAACTATGATGTTTTTATCCGGAGCAATAACATCCAAAATATCTGAACACTCAGAGTTAAACACAGTAACCAGCTCATCAGGACCTGCCTTAAAAGAGGGATACTCAATAAATGACGTAAAGGAGGAGACTAAAAAAGCATCTGTAAAAGCCGTCGATGCAGATGAAGTGATCAATCTAGATCAATAAGCAGAAGACTGAGAGCTCGATGATCCACAATTCAAAGTGACATTAAAAATCACAGGCATATGATCAGACAAACAGTAATCACCAATTTCAACATTACAAATTTGAGGAGCTAAAGATAAAACCAGATCCAACATGTGACCCTGCTCATGAGTAGTGCCCGTGACAAACTGAGTGAAATTAAGAGAATCTAAATCTAAAAACTGTGATACCAAAGGTTTTTCAGGACAACAAACATGAATGTTAAAATCTCCCACAATTAAAATATGTGAACATGAAGAAATTAGGAAAGAAATGTTTTACTATTGCATAATATAATAAAAATATAAGATAAATATAATAATATATGTATAAAAATTATATTTTATTTTTTATAAAAAATATATTAAATATGTTAGTTCAAAAAACAAGTGTAAATATAAAATTGACTGAAGTTAAAGTTGTCCAAAAAGAGAGATACATTTTAAGTAATCAGGAATATTTTGATATTTAAACATTATTTTTCATGTCATTCATAAGTTTTTAAAGACTTAAAAGTAAAAGTAGTTTATTCATATTTTATTATTTGATTTAAATATTTGAAGTTAAATATGGAAAAATTACTTCTTAAGGTGTATGAAGCACACATGCAGAAAAAAACACCTTAAAAATATGACAATTTATATGACAATTAATCTTCATAATCACTATTATTTATGTGACAATTAATCATCAGCCAAATGTCATAATCGTGACAGCTCTAGTGTATAGCAAACATAATGTACAGATTTACTCATGTCAGTAACTGTCTTGAGACGAGTGAAAATGACTTTCTGTGTTAATCAACAGCATGTCCATAGAGTTTCAGAAGCATTTATCCTGTAATATTCCTATAAACAATTGATGATGTTTTCTTGTGATTTGTGTTGACAGTATTGAGGAGGATGCAGCAGTATGCAGGTACAGTGTGTGATCTTCACTGTTCTCTCATATACACTTACAATACTTTACATTTATATACTGACAGCTGACTTACTGCACTACAGTTTCATTATACTCTGGATTCAATATTACATCAATCAAAATGTTTGTATTCTGAAGTGATTGATATTCTCTGATCTCTCTCAGTGGTTGTGACTCTGGATCCTGTTACAGCTAATCCATATCTCATCCTGTCTGATGATGGAAAACAAGTGAGAGATGCAGACATTGAACAAAACCTCCCAGATAAACCAGAGAGATTTGATAGATGTGTCTCTGTTCTGGGAAAGAAGGGATTCAGTTCAGGTAGATTTTATTTTGAGGTGCAGGTGAAGAGAAAGACTGACTGGACTTTAGGAGTGGTCAGAGAATCCATTAACAGGAAGGGAGAGATCACAGCGACTCCAGTGAATGGATTCTGGACTGTGAGGTTGAGGAATGAGAATGAATATAAATCCTGTGAAGATCCTCCTGTCTCTCTGTGTGTGAGAGTGAAGCCACAGAAGGTTGGTGTGTTTGTGGATTATGAGGAGGGTCTGGTCTCCTTTTATGATGTGGAGTCCAGCTCTCATATCTACTCTTTCACTGGTCAGTCTTTCACTCAAACACTCTTTCCATATTTTAGCCCAAGTCTTAATGATGAAGGTAAAAACTCAACTCCACTGATCATCACACCTGTCAGTTACAATTAATGAATTTACACCCCATAAATATAAAAAACTACATGAACATTAGATTTGTACATTTCTTAAAAGAAAATATGAGGTATGGTTGCTATGGAGATCTGGATGGTTGCTAGTGTGTTTTGTGTACTTTAGCACCGTAAACTACTACACAAATGTATTTTTTTTTTTTTTTTAAAGTGTAATATTAGGCTATATAACTTTCTTGAACACTCAAATGCTTATGTTTATAATTAAGAAATTCTAAATATTTTATTTTTTTAATAATTTGTTTTCTACTAACAAAACAAGTAATCCTACTAATAAAGTTTTTCATTCAAATGTTGTATTTATTTATTTTTATTAAAAGTTTAATTAATTATGGTAGAACATATAATAAAGACAACACAACATTAACTGTAAAAATCACAAGGGTGTAACAAATACTGTAAGTACATCAATAAAATATTCACAGAAGTGGTAATATTCCAGCAGAAGCACATTTCTTTTGACTTTAGGATGTTTGGAACACACTATGGTACTATGATACTGTTGTAGTTCACTCAAAAATAAAGAAATACAGGGTCTTCAATTACTAAACTTGCATTTGTGTATATGATACTTTGCCAACAGAAACATGAGATTAATTATATATTTATACTTGCTTGACATCTCGCAGGAAGTCACGTGGGCAAGTGGCGCGATATTCATTGTCATCTCATCCATTCCCGCGTTAAGTCATGCTACAGTAATTAGAGAATTTAAATAATGAATTTCAGATTCTGGAACCACTGTATTAATTTAATTATCGTTCTCTGTTTTACCATTGCACATCATGATCACCAGCCTATTTGGGTTGTTCTAGATTTTAAGAATAAACGTCATTCCCAAAAACAACTGGCAGGTGCTAATGATACCTGACACGTGCAAACCAATACATGTCAAGTTCAAGTGTTAGCACGTTAGCTAATACTTTATAACTTGGGGTTTGTGGCAAACTGCCATGATAGTCAAGTTAAATAATTAATGGTTGATAGTTTACTTATATTATTTACACTTAAATAACTGGGGTTTACGTAAAAACACAACTCTTAATGAAAATAGGCCTTTGAAAATCAACTTATAGGGTTCTGTGTATTCATACATACAAATATATAATTTATATTAGTGTATGTATATGTAAATATGTTATACATATGTAATATGTGTATTTATATGTGTGTTTATATATGCATTTATACACATAGTGAAAAGAACTCTTTAGGAATCTCTTTAGATCATAGTAAAATAGTGCCTCTCCTTACAAACATATGCAAGTTGGGCTCACTGGTCAGAATCAGTGTTATAGTATTGATTTTTATATTATTTGTCATTTTAAGTTTAATTTCAGTTTTAGTATTTTTTTCATTAGTTTTTATTTAAAAAAAACATTGCTATTTAGTTACTATTTATTTCAGTTTCAGTTTTAATAATTTTAGTTTTAGGGATTGACCTCTTTAGAGTGAAAATGAATGAAGATTAGATTTATGGCACACTTAAGTTCTGGTGGTACTGTTAAACTTACAAACAGACAAACTTACAAAGATAGTGTAATAATTGTTCAAACAAATATAAAGATTTAACCAAGATATTATTTATTGTATACAGAAGCAATGCAACATGCTCACATCACTACTGTGATAAATGTATGACAGCTGTCCGCATACAGAGAATATGCGCTGATCTGTTTGCAGTATGTGTGCGGTGAGTACGCGGTGCGGAAGCAGCACGCGCTTGATTGTGCTTTCACATAAGACGTGTTTGCACATGCGCAAATGATCAGCGGCTTCTGTATTCACAAATACAACAATGGGTAAGCAGTTCACCATTATTTTGATTTTAAACATGGTACTTCTCTTCCGTGAAAAGGTAGTATCACAAACATTTAAATTAAAACTTACTATCCACAGAAACAGCCGAGGAAACTTCCTCCCATGCCTTTTCTTTTGCATTTAAATCTTTATACAAGAAACCCTGTGGGTCATAGAGAACTTTATGCTTTTCCACCTCCACGATGAGACGAGTGTCATACATTATGTCTTGTTTTTCCAAATGTGAGGTAAGGTGTAGTTCTCCGTGTTGGAATAAAAAAACACTCTTACCAGAACAGTCTGATTTATATGTTCAAACAGAATATAAGTAACAAGTGATGTGAGGCTGTTTCAAGCATAAGGTTGTATGACTATAACTTTTATCAGCCACTAGAGGGCGCTCATGTCCTAAGAGTTGTTGTTCTTCTTCTACGATACCTTTTTCTGTTCTCTCTCTGTAGAAAGCTGTGTAATACATGTGCTGCCATGTGTCACAATGTTTAAGTAAACTGAGTTATGTTCCATTTAAATGGTTGTCCATCATCTCTTCACATAACAACACTGCGACCACCAGCCTGTCACGTGATTGCCGCTTTCTGCTGAGATGCAGTGTCCCCCTCCCCCACACACAATATAACATGCTGTGTAGTGTATTTCACATGAAAAAAATCTTTACATATACTTCTGATCACTTCTGATATTTTTGTAACTCCTGGTAATAGTGTGTTTTGGTTTTCTTTGCTTTACCCAGGGCTGAAAGTCATATGGTGACTGTGAAACACAGTAGACTTAAATTATGTGCATTTATGGTGAAATTGCGACATTTTTGTGTCAATCCATGTTCATTTTGTCCACGAACAATGAGCTATCACTTTAATTCAGCGCGTGCAGCACGGCAAAAATAGACTCGGTGCAGAAACGATTGCTGCACTGCTGCTTCTGCACCACTCTTGCAACGCATTGCCGTGCTGTATCCGCATGCGGTCTAACTTGTTAACATGGGCACTGGAAAAAATAGGTACTGGAAACGGATCATGTGTGAAACAGGCATAACTCGCACGTTATACTTTATTCAAGGACCCGCAAGCAGTTGCGAAACAGACGATCGCCTCACGCTCGCACTTTCGCACCACGCCTCGTGCACCTATTTATACTCATCTGAACTAAATTGCCTGTGCAGTTCAAGTGAATGTGTGGAAAAAAAAAAAAACTCCTTCAAGGATGTGCATTCATTCAGTGCATGGACAGAGAGCAGCTAACATAAGTGTCAAAGTGCTTGTGTACAGTTCGGTTAAATAATGAAGTTTACCCTCTTTAACTTAATGCACTTGATCCGAATGTATGAAGCAACTGTCTGCTGAAATAATGAAAAAAATCCACAAAATTAACTGAAATGAGAGAGCGTTTTTATCTGTCAATCAGACGCGCATGGAAGTTGAGTTCATTATTATAGCAACTATAGTCTGTGCAAATTATCGCAACATGTAGTGATAGTTACAACAAATAAATAAATCCTTCCTTTTGTACTGAGATGTCAACCAGGGAAGACAAGGTGAGACCAAGAAAGAGAACTAATGGGGCTTTTTCACTGCACGGTACAGCTCGACTCGACTCGACTCTGCTCGCTTTTTGGGGGTTTTCTACTGTGGATAGTACCTGGTACCTGATACTTTTTTTAGTACCACCTCGGTCGAGGTTCCAAGCGAGCCAAGCCGATATTAAATGTGACCCTGCAGATCACTGCAGATCACTGATTGGTCAGAGAGAATCGTCACTACCAGCGTCACTGGATTTGCGACACGGGACATCAAACAGCTAGTTTTTAAATTAGCAACAGCGACAGCAATATCATTTGTTCACGCGACTTTCGAATTGTACAAAGAAATGGCTGTGCGCAAAACCACCGTGTGGTCAATAAACGAGGTGCAGACGTTCCTCTTGTTAGCGACGAACGAAACGACGTGAAATGATAAAGTCTTTCAGGAAGTGTCTCAGCTGTTGGCTGCACACGGCTACCACCGGACCTACCAACAGTGTAGGGAAAAGTTTAAAACACTTAAAAGTGACTACAGAACCATCAAGGACCACAACAGCCGGAGTGGTTCAAACAGAAGAAAGTGGAAGTGGTTTGACCAAATGGACGCTATCTATGGCAATAGACCAGCGAACAGTGGGAGGGAGAGTGCCCTGGACTCGCTGTTGTTGGAGTCCACGATGGAGGATGGTACGTTTTTTACGTTAACTCTATATTCTGCTTGAAAGCTTCACTTTATTTAGTTGACCAGCTACTGGAAAGCTTGCTTCTACAACCAGGCCAATTTAACAGTTACACTTGTGTAAAATCACCATGCAACAACTGCTTTAAGCAGCACAATGAGCTAGTAGCTAACAGCTAGCGGTCGTGTTATTGTTTATGGTCAGTAATGTTTGTGTCGTGTTTAAGATGATGTCACAGCAATAGAGGTGGTGCAACTATGATGATCAGCCTATAATGCCACCCACGTTGAGGCGGCACGAAACTGCAGTGGAAAAGCAAGCTTAGAAAAGTAAAGTGAGCAGAGTCGAGTCGAGTCGAACTGTAACGTGCAGTGGAAAAGTGCCATAAGAGGACAAGTTTTTACTATTCAGTAAAGAAAAATTAGTCGGTGAGAAAGTGCATGATCATATTTACATCTAGTCTATCCATGCAGACATTGTTTGATTGCTGTTTATTAAATGTATCAATAACACGCTGCAGTAAAGTTGTGGATACATAAACATTAAACAATGAAGAACAATACTTTAACAGCATGTGTAATCTTGATTTATGTTAATGTCTACATACACTCTGACACACTGGTGTCAGGAGCACAACCTCTCCCTCAACGTCAGTAAGACAAAGGAGCTTGTGGTGGACTTCAGAAGAAAAGACAGAGAACACAGTCCCATCATAATCAATGGAGCACCAGTGGAGAGAGTCAGCAGCTTCAAGTTCCTGGGTGTCCACATCACTGAGGAACTTACATGGTCCATCCACACTGAGGTCGTTGTGAAGAAGGCTCATCAGTGCCTCTTCTTCCTGAGACGGCTGAGGAAATTTGGAATGAACCACCACATCCTCACACAGTTCTACACCTGCACTGTAGAGAGCATCCTGACTGGCTGCATCTCCGCCTGGTACGGCAATAGCACAGCCCACAACCGCAAAGCACTGCAAAGAGTGGTGCGAACTGCCAGACACATCATCGGAGGTGAGCTTCCCTCCCTCCAGGAAATATATACAAGGCGGTGTGTGAAAAAAGCTAGGAGGATCATCAGAGACTCCAGCCACCCGAGCCATGGGCTGTTCTCACTGCTACCATCAGGTAGGCGGTATCGCAGCATCAGGACCAGCTCCAGCCGACTCCATGATAGCTTCTTCCCCCAAGCAATCAGACTTTTGAACTCTTGATCTCCCACGATCAAAATACATCAGAACTGCACTTTATTACTCTTACTCTTATATCTCACACCGGACTGTCATAAATTATATTATTATTATATTCTCTCTTAACAACTTACTATCAACCGACAGCCTGAATGTCAATACAGTACAATACAACCTACTGTACATTCTATATATACTACTATATATATAAATATTTTTTTTTATTGAATAATGTGTATCTATATTGTGTGTACTGTATACTGTACAGTGTATGTTATTATTTGCATATTGTTGTGTGTAATTATGTGTATATTAGACTTTAAATTGTGCTGTGTTCATTTGATGTTATTGTAAATTGGTATATGTCTCATCACTGTCACGACTGCTATGTTGATCGGAACTGCACCCAAGAATTTCACACACCATTGCACTTGTGTATATGGTTGTGTGACAATAAAAGTGATTTGATTTGATTTCATTAGATACTGGGCTCTCGCACTCTCTGTAGATGACCTGAGTGTGTGTTTGTGTAAAAGAGAGAAAGAGAGAGAGATACAGCATGCACACAAAATGTAGAGAGCACTTTAGGAAACTAAAAGCGTTCGACATTTTAGGGAATCTACAAATCCTGACCAGATGGTTTTTAAGGTCTGAAAAAAAGGATGTATGGTCACCCTAAATTCTATTTAATAATTTGTTTTGGGGAACATACCTTTGCGTTATTTCTGCATTAACAAGTGTCTTCTCTTGGTGACTCTGCTGTGATCACGCTCTCTTTCACTCTATCATAAACACTCTCAGCGTGCAATTAGAGAGGATCCTTGTAAAGATGATTGAAATAAAAACTGATGTACTAGGTTACAATGATTTTCATATGTAATTGTTTTAAAAAGTTCGTAAATGACGGAGAATTTGGTTAATGAAATCTCTGCTTATTACATCTGGTGCAACTCGAATTTATTCAGGCATTGACAGCTTTTTGGGGTGCTTATGGTCATAACATTAATTTTCTGGTATTTAATTCTTCTGTAGGTGTTATTACACCTTTTAACAGCACCGATTCTTATAGAGCCTCCACTGCTCATCATCACCAGAAACATTTTCAACTGATAACAACAACTAAGCAGAAGTGCGGAGCATCCGAGAGGAAGTCTCTCTCGTAACGGTGCTGCACGTGTAGAAGTTAGAGGAAAAGATGGATATGGAAGTATTCAATTATTCTTTTTACTTCAGTTTGAGCTCAATATCAGAGACTCTGTGATCTGACGACAGTCCATTGATGTCAGCAGCTTCTGAGCGCCAGGAAACACGATTTGGATTTAAGAGATGTCCTGACCGCACCCAAATTCACAAATTTTATAAGAATGTTAATTTTCTTTGTAGTAAAACCCAAAACTCTTTATAGGCCTTTATATTCTTTATATTTATAACTTTTGTATAACAGAAAGACACATTTGACCAATGTTACAGTCCTTACAGTATTCCTTATGTGTGTGTGTTATAGATATTATGGATCATGAGCCTCTACTCGAGTAACAATCAAATAGATGTTCTTAATAAAGTGACCTCAAAGCTGATTTTGTTTTCTTACTGGACATTTTAATTGTGTGGTTTGTATGCATTTAAATGTATGCATTTGGCAGACGCTTTTATCCAAAGCAACTTACAGTGCACTTATTATAGGGACAATCCCCCTGGAGCAACCTGGAGTTAAGTGCCTTGCTCGAAGACACAATGGTGATGGCTGTGGGGATTGAACCAGCAACCGTCTGCTTACCAGTTCAGTGCTTTAGTCCACTACGCCACCACCACTCTATATGTATGCATCTGAGACTTTCATTGTAATTTAATCTCTAAATACAGACACACTCAGCAGGTATGGATTATGATCTGTTCCATATTCATGAACATATGGGTGGAGCTATGACATCACTGCAGGTGAGTGAAAGATTTCAGGGAAAGTAAAACTAAACTGATGAACAACTGAAGTCTCTTCAAACAGGAATCAGAGAGACTTTCTAGATCACAGCTGATATTCACTCACAGGTAAGTGATGGAAATATAAAAACTAGTTCAGTAGTTTACTGCCCTGAAACAGAATCACAATGTCATTAAATGTCTGTCATTTAATTGGCTGTAAATCAGAGTTTGATGTGTGCTGTCATGATGTTAAATTTAAAGGAACAGTAAGTATTTGAACTGCAGACAGAACACAGTCCAGTGAAAATAAAAATATATTTTGAGGTGAGTACATTTTATGAAAAAAAAAAAAAAAAATTCTCTTATTTGCTATTTAGTATTTCATATATAGAAAGAGTCTTTCATGATGATGTTAAAGTGTTGTTGTAAAGATCTGTTTCTATGTTCTGCACTGTGACTCCTGGAGATTTTGTATTTCAGTTCTTCTCCAACATCATTTTAGATTCTGTAAAATGATTGTGATTTATTCCCACTATCAGTGTCTGCATGAGATAAAACAACTCCTTAAAATCATTTTAATGTGAACTTTGATGATATGACCATTAATTGGCTTGATTTTCAGTTCTTTGAAGAGGAAATGCAAAACTTAACCAACAAGTTCTTTAGACCGGTTTGCAAGACTGAATGCTAAGAATGTACTTTCTGAAGTGCCTTTCTGCCTGTGGTGTGAGATAGTAAAGAACAGGTTTGGTAACAGACAGTGTGTAACCTACTTGAGTAATAGTACTTTGTTACTTTACTAAGTAATACTTCTGGAAGAATGCAACTTGCATGATCCTTGTGGCCCTCAGTTCTGGAATTTGGACAAAGATTTCTTTTTTTTTTTTCTTCTTCTCTCAAGCGTTGTAACTAAGCACACTGGAGCAGCAGGGAAATGACGTACTAACAATTCTGGCAATGCTGATTGGCTAATGGCATTACAAGAATGTGTGCAGACCAAAGCCCTTCACTAGAGATTGTTATACTGGTGCATGAAGGAAAAGCACTCCAAAAATGGTTGATATGCTGCTTGCAAAATGTTTTATTTTGTCAAAATTCACAGCTACTTTTGAATGGCCATCAGTGGAGAAAGATGCTTTCCATAAAATGGTATAGTTATAGCATTTACTAGTAGAGGCTAACTCACCATGATAACAGTGATACGAGTACCTTATTAGTGTTATTAAAATGGTTCAATACAGAAATTTAAATTATATATTTTAGAAGTCAAACAATATTGGATTTTGCAGAATGTGACAAGGTGTTGGAAGAAAGCTGATAACCAGTTAATTGGCTGATAGTTTTATGAATCAATATTCTGAATGTATTTAGTGTTGACAGTTAGCCAGGCCAATGCTGACCCATATTTTAGCTGCGTTACATTCGAACTCTAATATCGATCTGCGACACTAGCCTCTTATTCATCATCAATGTTTTTCTTCTCAGATATGTTTTCCTCCAGTAGTGCACTAAATGAGGAGCTTCAGTGTTCAATCTGTCTGGATGTGTTCACTGATCCAGTCACAACTCCATGTGGACACAACTTCTGCAAGACCTGCCTGAATGAATGCTGGAAAAGCACTCAGAACTGCAGCTGTCAATTCTGTTAAGAAACATTCAGCAAAAGACCTGATCTGAAGATTAATACAACACTCAGAGAGGTTGTGCAACACTTTAAGCAGAAGTTTAATCTGGGTAAATCTGAATTTCTCTGTGACTTCTGTGATGAAAGAAAGCAGAAAGCCGTGAAGTCTTGTCTGATGTGTCAAAGCTTTTACTGTGAAACTCATCTGGAGCCTCATCGGAGAGTCCCACGTCTAAAGAAACACAAACTGATGGACGCTGTGGAGAATCTGGAGGATTATATATGCCAGAAACACGAGAGACCTCTGGAGCTGTTCTGCAGAGATGATCAGATGTGTGTGTGTTTGTCCTGCACTGAAGGAGACCACAAGACTCACAACACTGTTCCTATCGAGGACGAGAGTGCAGAGAAGAAGGCAAGAGTTACTAATATTCAATCAATACTTATTTTGAAGATGGAAAAGCTATGTTGAGTGATGAAATGTGTCTGTGTTGTTCTCTGTCTGTAGAATCAGCTGGTAAAGACACAGACAGACGTGCAGCAGATGATCCAGGACAGAATGAAGAAGATTCAAGACATCCAACACTCTGCAGAGATGAGAAAGGTGAGTCAAATTTTGTTTCAATCTGCTTTATAAAAAAGGTGCTGAATTAAATACATTTAAATTGTGACTTGGTCTCATCAGAGAAACACAGAAGAAGAGAAATCACACAGTGTTGAGGTGTTCACGGCTCTGATTTGCTCCATTGAGAGATGTCAGACTGAAGTTGTTGAGATGTTGGAGGAGAAGCAGAAAGCAGCAGAGAAACAGGCTGAAGATCTCATTAAAGAGCTGGAGCAGGAGATCACTGAGCTAAAGAGGAGAAACTCTGAGCTGGAGCAGATCTCACACACTGAAGATCGTCTTCATCTCCTACAGGTCAGGGTCCATCTCTCTAAGAATCAGAATCAGCTTTATTTCCAGGTATGCTTACACATACAAGGAATGTGTCTTGGTGACAGGAGCTTCTAGTGCACAACAATACAAAACAGTAACAAGACATAGACAATAATACAAAATAATAAAAAATTGAATAAAAATAAATAAATAAAAAATTAAATAGAAAATAAAGTACATATAGAATACACAATAATACAGTATATATACATATACATACATACACACACACACACACATATATATATATATATATATATACACACACATATACACACACAGACATATACATACATACATACATCCACACATACACAAACGTAGTGCAAAACTAAATACAATATGTTATATACAGTGCAAGGGAATGTAATGGCAGAAGAAGTTGGATGTATTGGATAGCTATAAAAAGACTAGACTGTAAATTGCACATAATTATTGCTCACTGGGGCAGTTTTAACTGTTCATGAGATGGACAGCCTGAGGGAAAAAGCTGTTCCTGTGCCTGACGGTTCGATAAATATAAGAAAGACTAAACTGTGTATTGCACATAGTTATTGCTCAATGGGGCAATTTAACAGTTCATGAGATGGATATCCTGAGTGAAAAAACTGTTCCTGTTCCTGACGGTTCTGGTGCTCAGAGCTCTGAAGCGTCGGCCAGAAGGCAACAGTTCAAAAAGGCAATGGGCAGGGTGAGTGGGGTCCAGAGTGATTTTTCCAGCCTTTTTCCTCACTCTGGAAGTGTATAGTTCTTGAAGGGAGGGCAGCAACCAATAATCCTCTCAGCAGTCCGAACTGTCCTTTGTTGTCTTCTGATATCTGATTTCGTAGCGGAACCAAACCAGACAGTTATTGAAGTGCAGAGGACAGACTCAATAACTGCTGAGTAGAACTGGATCAGCAGCGCCTGTGGCAGGTTGAACTTCCTCAGCTGGTGAAAGAAGTACAACCTCTGCTGTGCCTTTTTCAGTGTGGGTCAATGTGTGTCTCCCACTTCAGGTCCTGTGAGATGGTAGTGCCCAGGAACCTAAATGAACTCACTGCTGCCACAGTGCTGTTTAGAATGGTGAGGGGGGACAGTGTTGGTGTGTTCCTCCTAAAGTCCACAATCATCTCCACCGTTTTGAGCGTGTTCAGCTCCAGGTTGTTTTGACTGCACCAGACTGCCAGCTGTTTTTAATCTCCCCTCTGTATGCAGACTTATCGTCATCTCAGATGAGACCGATGACAGTGGTGTCGTCTGCAAACTTCAGGAGCTTGACAGCGGGGTCCTTGGCGATGCAGTCATTGGTGTAGAGGGAGAAGAGTAGTGGGGAGAGCACACATCCCTGGGGGGCACCAGTGCTGGTATTACAGGTGCTGGAAGTGAATTTCCCCTGTCTCACAAGCTGCTGCCTGTCCATCAGAAACCTGGTAATCCACTGACAGATAGATGTGGGAAAAGAGAGCTGGTGTAGTTTAGTCTGGAGTATAGCTGGGATGATGGTGTTGAAAGCCAAACTGAAGTCCACAAATAGGATCCTTACATATGTCTCTGGTCTGTCCAGATGTTGCAGGATATGATGCAATCCCATGTTGACTGCATCCTCCACAGACCTGTTTGCTCGATAAGCAAATTGAAGTGGATCTAGAAAGGGTCCAGTGATGTCCTTCAGGTGGGCCAACACTAGTCTCTCAAATGATTTCATGACCACAGACGTCAGGGTGACAGTTCTGTAGTCATTAAGTCCTGTGATTTTTGGTTTCTTTGGGACAGGAATGATGATTGAGCGTTTGAAGCAGCATGGGACTTCACACTGCTCCAGTAATCTATTGAAGATCTGTGTGAAGATGGGGGCCAGCTGGTTAGCACAGGATCTAAGACATGCAGGTGAATCTCCACCTGGGCCTGAAGCTTTTCTAGTCTTTTGTATCCGAAAGTCATGGCACACCTCCTCTTCACAGATCTTAAGTGCAGAGTAGCAGGAGGGGGGAGGAGGGGGGTTGCAGGCGGTGTTGGTGTTTGTGTGAAGTGAAAGTCAGAGTGGGTGTGGGGTGTGAGATTGGGCCTTTCAAATCTACAGTAGAACACATTCAGGTCGTCAGCTAGTTGTTGGACTACCACAGGGTTGGGGGTATAAGTCCTGTAATTCGTAAGTTGTTTTATGCTACTCCACACAGATGCAGGATCGTTGGCTGAAAACTTGTTGATTCCCTTATTCAGTGTGTTCCTGGCCTGATTGTACAAGACTTTATCCCCACCTCTGTAAGCATCCTCTTTGGCCTGACAAAGCTGCCTGTGTTCTGCTGTAAACCATGGTTTGTCATTGTTGAAAGTTAATAAGTCCTAGTAAGAATGCACATATCCTCACAGAAATTGATATATGATGTCTGTATCTGTGAACTTGTCCAGGTCAGTGTCCATCTCATCAATGAGAATGATTAGAAAACACTACTCATGCTGATGGATTTCTCCTCTCTCCTGCTGTAGATTTACCCGTCCCTGTACAGCCCTAAAAACAGTAAGAACTGGACTGAAATCAGTATTAACACTCATGTGGACGCTCTGAATAGAGCTCTGACTCGACTCAAAGACACTTTAGATCAAAAATTCTGTCAAACTGGTAAGTGTATAGTAGGCCTGTCGCAATTATTAAATATCCATCTGATCACAGTTATTTGAGACAATCGCGATTATTGGGCATTCAAATTCCAATCACATTTTAATGCCCAAATAAGGGAACTTTAAGTGAATATACTGTATAAATGCCATGAACGGCACATTTGTGTGTCATTCAGTTGAACTCTGAGTCCGAGCATCACTGAGCTGCACTGCAGACGTCAACCAGCTCCTGTCCTGAAGAGCGCGTGAAGCGATCTGACACGCACGCTGTCTGCAGAGGCTTGCGAAAATATAAACGAACAAATATAAACTTTGATAGTGAACACAAAGCGCACTTTCACTTTAAACGATCGTGTAATGGCAAATGTTCCTGGTTCACACACACTGTGTTAATGACACGCAGTGACACAGAGGAGGAGACGCACACTTTATTTCTGTGGAGTGATAAAATGAAACTAAATCTCAAAGGTTTTACTTCATAACAAATAAGGGCTGTGGGTTTAATCAGAGCATTAAAATAACGTGTGAAAGTGAAGAAATTAGGAAGAAATGTCTTACTATTGCATAATATAATTGTGAGATGTTTTGTGTGTAGATGGATCGTGGTACATCAACTGGCCTAATTCTTCTGTCAGAAAGAACTGCAGCTACTCCAGAGTGAAGTTTAGAATCCAAATATTTATTATGGAATGAACAATACGATGCATAGACAGCTTCAGTGGTGTGGATGAGGATATATTTGGTTTCTGTCAGAAAGACAAAGTAAATACAATAAATATTCCAATATTAATATGGCATGGCAAAATAATCACTGTTAATGACTGTGCATATTCTGATAACTTTAAACTCGTATAATGCAACAGTAAACAAAGGCATATTGTAATGCAACTATTAAAGCGAATTAGTCTGCCGCTGCTGCTACTGACAAGCGGTGTCAGGTTACAAAAGTGTGTGTGCTATGCTTTAGCACTGCAGTGCGCTCTTTATAATAATTGTTAATATGCCGGTTAAGCATGGAATGACTATTTTCTTTAACAAATTTTGAAAAGCGATAGACTTATAGAAATAAATAAACACTTTGATAGAAAATAGCTGGGTTGATTCATCGAATATTACCGCTGTTGTATGTATTTTATCATAAAAACGATTAACTGAATTAACTGAAGATTAACTGAATAACACTGACACTCTCTAATATATATTTACAATGGTGATAAATATTGTTACTTACTGAGGTATGAACGCACAACAACACCACACAAAGAAAAACAGACTATTAAAGGAATAAACAAAAGCCAGGAGATTCCGTATAACTCCATTACAGAGAAGCTGCCGAACTGAAACTTTTGCGCATGCGCCAAACAAGCTGTTGAACATGTTTGCCTCGCGCATGCATTGAGCAGTGAATTTTGAACAATAACAATATCCAGCAGGGTCTCCTAAGCAACCAAATTGGCCCGGTTGCTAGGGAGGGTAGAGTCACATGGGGTAACCTCCTCATAATCGCTATAATGTGGTTTGCTCTCAGTGGGGGTGTGGTGAGTTGTGCATGGATGCCACGGAGAATAGCGTGAAGTCTCAACATGCGCTATGTCTCCGCGCTCAACAAGCCACGTGATAAGATGCGCAGGTTGATGGTCTCAGACACAGAGGCAGCTGAGATTCGTCCTCCGCCACCATGGTTGTTATGAGCCATACATGATCTTATTGTATTTTAAAACATTATTTTTCATATCATTCATAAGTTTTTAAAGACTTAAAACGAAATCATAATTTATTCATATTTTATTATATGATTTATATATTTGAAGTTAAATAAGGAAAAATAACTCCTTATGGTGTATGAAGCACACATGCAGAAAAAATCACACCTTAAAAATATGACAATTTATGACAATTAATCATGAAAGCCCTTAACGAGACAATTAATCGTCGTAATCACAATTATTAGTTTGACAATTAATCGTCAGCCAAATGTCATAATCGTGACAGCTCTAGTGTATAGCAAACATAATGTACAGATTTACTTGTGTCAGTAACTGTCTTGAGACGAGTGAAAATGACTTTCTGTGTTAATCAACAGCATGTCCATAGAGTTTCAGAAGCATTTATCCTGTAATATTCCTATAAACAATTGATGATGTTTTCTTGTGATTTGTGTTGACAGTATTGAGGAGGATGCAGCAGTATGCAGGTACAGTGTGTGATCTTCACTGTTCTCTCATATACACTTACAATACTTTACATTTATATACTGACAGCTGACTTACTGCACTACAGTTTCATTATACTCTGGATTAAATATTACATCAATCAAAATGTTTGTATTCTGAAGTGATTGATATTCTCTGATCTCTCTCAGTGGATGTGACTCTGGATCCTGTTACAGCTCATCCTAAACTCATCCTGTCTGATGATGGAAAACAAGTGACACATGGAGACATTAAACAAAACCTCCCAGATAAACAGGAGAGATTTGATTACTGTCCCTGTGTCCTGGGAAAGAAGGGATTCAGTTCAGGTATATTTTATTTTGAGGTGCAGGTGAAGGGAAAGACTGAGTGGGATTTAGGAGTGGCCAGAGAATCCATTAACAGGAAGGGACAGATCACAGCGACTCCAGTGAATGGATTCTGGACTGTAGTTCTGAGGAATGAGAATGAATATAAAGCATTTGCCGGTCCTCCTGTCTCTCTGTGTGTGAGAGTGAAGCCACAGAAGGTTGGTGTGTTTGTGGATTATGAGGAGGGTCTGGTCTCCTTTTATGATGTGGAGTCCAGCTCTCATATCTACTCTTTCACTGGTCAGTCTTTCACTCAAACACTCTTTCCATATTTTAGCCCAAGTCTTAATTATGAAGGTAAAAACTCAACTCCACTGATCATCACACCTGTCAGTTACAATTAATGAATTTACACCCCATAAATATAAAAAAACGACATAAAGTGGAGTTAATTAACAGAGGATTGGGAGGAGCTTAGTTCATTTTAATTTTCGAGCAGGAGTATATAAGCCGCTGCTTACCTGCTTCCTGTGACAACTCTCCTGTCATGAGAGTCTTTCCGGCATTTTTGTCAATTTCAAAAACCTTCGGCTGAGGGAATTGTGAAATTTTGACAGATTTTTATCTGTAATACATACGCTTTCAAACTTAACTCTGAAATCAAAATTATGGAACAATACCATTTTTATTTTTTTTATTTTTTAATAATTAAATAAGTTTTAATGGTACAGCATCAACCACAGTCTCAAAATCTTTGTTGGATACTGAGAATTAAAACTTTTCTGAGAATTCAGAGTATGTAAGTACGTTTCCATTGCTATTAAATAATTGTTACCAATAAAATGCATTTTTTTAAAACAGCTGTCAAAAATTGTTTTATTTACTTGATTATTTACATATTATCTATAAACATTGCAGTATACATATCTGTCTTGATAACTGCGTGCTGCTCTATCCGAGGATTAAAATTAAAAGAAAATTTTGTCTCGTGAACCGATTTCATGATTTTCATTAGTGAACTGTTTGGCAGGTGTGGTAAATTGTTTTTTTTTTTTTTTTGTTGTTGTTGTTTTTGCCACTGAAGTAGTCTATGATGATATATAACATGATATATATAATAAATAACAAAATTATGGCAATATTGATTCATTTATTTCAGTAAAATTCTTGGCAAATGTGGTGAATTTACCTTTGGCAGAGCTCTCAACAAGATTAAAATGACCGGTTTAACAGTGACCAAATCTAAAGTGCATGAAAACATCACACCTCAAATTAAAACACTATTCAAAGTAAAATGAAGCATTTTACCCAAACACAATCTGTCTGATACGCAATCTGAATCTGCATTCCCAATCCCTCTATATCAGGGTTTCGCAACGGGGCGTTCAAAGGATGCCAGGGGGTGCTGAGAGCAAATCAGTAAAATAATATTCTTGAGAATCCATTCAACTTCCTTGCATTGATGACTGCTCTCTCTCTCTCTCTCTCTCTCTCTCTCTCTCTCTCTCTCTCTCTCTCTCTCTCTCTCTCTCTCTCTCTCTTCATCTCTTTGTATTTTGCAGAAATGTGGCATATTCATACTAATTATATTTTGTAAATAGCTCCATTAAATACATTAGGGGAATGAGGGAATATAGGCCAATTCATTTCTGTTACAACTATGGCAGTTTCAAAATGTTTATATTTTGAATTTATAGTTTCTAAATCTATAGTTTTGTATGTATTTACATAACAAACATGACATGATTTGTTTTATAGGAGTTACCAGGTTGTTATGAGCCATACATGATCTTATTGTATTTTTGTGGTATAATTACAAATATCAGTGTATTATGGAGGAACTATGTGTGGAAGAACCATATAATGTTTCATCATTTTTATGGACCAAGCTATGAGTTTTCCTTCTGTGTCAAATCTGTTGTAATTCTCTTTTATTGCAGGAAAAAGTAACTGGTTTGGTTTGCCTTCAGAAATTCCAAGAGATTACTTAATCACGTGAAGAGAGTACTTAACCAATAGGAATCACAGTCTTAGTCAGACTCAGAATATTTACATTTAGACAAATATAAATTAGATATATCAAATTATTAACTGTTTATAGATGTATATTTACTAATATTAACAACAGTTACATCTGCATCCCAACTCAAAATTAATGTTTACTGTCAAATGTGCATTTCATATCGACAAAATATGCAATATTATTGGTAACTGAACTTATATATAAAATAATGTTATTAAAAATAATATTACTTTTATTATTAGTATCTGTCCTTAATTACATAAAATAAAATAAAATAAATTCACTGGTGCTATTAAATCAGGTGCTGATGCACACACTGCAGAACTTGGTTGCACCGGTGCCACTGCATTAAATGTTAGTCTGGAGCCCTCCATCCATCTGCTTGAATTCAAGACACTCAAGGTTTGGTTTCATGTTGATGATGTGTAAACCAGCTTAATTTATTAACAAAACTGTAAAATTCGTTCTATGGTCAGGGAATGAAGTAGGGGGGCGTTCATCCAAAAAAGGTTGAGAACCGCTGCTCTATATGGATCAACAGTGGATTCTGGAATGTGATCTTGATTGTCAACTCTTTACTGACCACAGCGTCAACCTAGAGACCGAAAGAGGAAAAACACACAATCACACAATCAATCAATTATTACTGTGAACTTCATGAGTCAGACAGACATGAACATTTGATCCAGAGTCTGGACAATGATGTTTTTTGAGTTACACACTTAAAACACACCTGTGTGAAATCAGTATTATATGATCACACTTAATACAGACACACACAACACAGCCAATAGGAATGAGTTTATACCTGTTACATATTAATGAGAAGATAGGGGCGGAGCTATGACATCACTGTAGCTCAGGAAAGTGAAACTGATTTTAAAACAGGAAGTCTTTCAACTTTTTCTCTCTTCAAACGGCAGAATATTTATTCAGACACTGTAAAACTTTAGTGATCACAGCTGATACTCACTCACAGGTAAGTGATAATAGAAATATAAGAGAAATTTCCCTGAACAGGTTTCTAATGTTAGTGGTCTGATTCAGAGGAGTTTGTGTCACACTGGAATAAAACTGCACAAAACCAGATTTAAACACGAGTTAAATACTCGAACTAGTTTACTGAATTAGTATCAGAATATAATTTAATCTGTTATAAATCAGAGTTTGATGTGTGCTGTCATGTTGTCAAATAACTTGAAGACGTCAGAAACAGGAAGTATTTGAACTGCAGACAGAATGAACAAAGTCCAGTGAAAACGTTTCATCTTTTTTTGCTCAGTTTAGTCTTTCATATACAACACACCATTTAAGTATATATATACACTATATGGCCAAAAGTTTGTGGACACCCCCTTCTAATTAACAAATTTGGTTACTCCATTAAATCCAGTAAAGAAAAATCTTAATGTTTCTTTATGAAATGGCTTGGGCTTTGTGTGCTTCCAAATTTGTGGCAACTGTTTGGGGATAGCTCTTTTCTGTTCCAGCATGACAATGCCCCTGTGAACAAAGTGAGGTCAATAAAGAAATGGTTTACTGTGTCTGGCATGGAAGAAATTGACTGGCCTGCACAAAGCCCAGACCTGAACCCCACTGATCACTTTTGGGGTGAATTGGAACAGCAACTGTAAGTCAGGCCCCATCAACCAACATCAGTTCCTGACCTCACTGATAGCCTTGTGTCTGAATGAGAGCAAATCCCTGCAGCCATGTTACTACATACAGTATAGTGGAAAGCCTTCCCAAAAGAGTGGAAGCTGTTATTACAGCAAAGGGGGAAATTGATGCCTAAGGTTTTGAAATAAAATGTTCATAAAGCGCATATGGTGTCCACAAACTTTTGGCCATATAGTGTGTATATATATATATATTGCTTTATTGCAGTTGCATTGTGAGGATTAACAGCATGAATGAGTTTGGGCAGCAGGAGCTCAGGAGAGAGAGCTGTTAAAATTCAACTCCCGTGTGTTGAAGAGCTCTTGAGCAGAAACCTCCTTCTGATGGGACTCTGCAGTAGTGGTAAATTTGAGGCAGTGAGCGTGAACTGCTCTCAGTTCAGGTCACATTACAATTTTCCATATGCTGAATATGTGATTTGTGAAGTGGTCTAAAAGCAGTAACGTGATGATATTACAGTATGATCTTCATACTACCTCCATACTAAAGCATAAGATTCACTGAGCCTATAAGAAATCCCATTGAAGGATTGTAGCTTTCAGATGTGATTTAAAATCTGTTTGAGTCAAACAGAATTTATTAATGGGAAAGTTTAAAACACTATTCAGTCACTAATTTAAAGTCTGTGTTGTTATGTGATGACTTCATGCAGCCTGTACCAGCCAAACAGTGACTACTACCTGCATCACTCAGTCAATTAAGGTAATATTTTGAATAAATGAATATTATTCAATGAGCACATGACTAATATTACACATACAATGTAAGCAGATAATATTTACAATAACTGTATTGCCAGAGGTCAAATGGGTTTAGAACAACATGAGAGTAAGTAAATGATGACAGAATTGTCATGTTAAGGTGAAGTATCCCTTTAAATTTACACACTGATCTAACCTAAATGAAGAATTATGACAACACTGTTGTTAACAATGGGCATACCATGAGGTCCTACTGGACATGCAAAAGGTGTATCCTTGATGATCCTTCTGCCTCTTTACTTTGCTCTTCCTCTTCTTCTGTGTCACTTCTCCTTCCAATATCTCCTCTCCATCCTCTTTCTGTCCTTCCACTGCATTCCTCTCTTTGTTGAATTCAACCTTTCTGCTCTCTGCTCCTGCTCTCCTGCATCCTCTCCATCCTACTTTGATTTTTTTAACAAAATAGCTGTCTATGTCTCAGCCTTCCTCTTCATTTGGGCCTTATTCTGTCACACAGCATACTGTAACAGCAACATAAAAAAAGCACATTAATGACAATTAAAGGTACCCTATTAAAAAATAAGATTCGTAATAATTCAATCCTAATTGCACAGCGTTTTAAATTCCTCATGTAGCAGCAAGTTAGCATAAATATTGAAGTGTATTGCAATGTCATTTACAGTGTAAATGAGAATTTCCTGTAAAATAACCACACAGGTAATTCATTTAGATTAACGTTAGTTAGCCAGACACATGATTGATTATTACAGGATTCTGTGCAACAAGATGAGGAATAATATTGTGATGGCTAGTCTGCCATTTTTGCATGTTGAACTAAGTGGCACTGAAACAAGTTGAGTGAGGGAGGGGGTGAAGATAAACATACACAAGGAACACTGCTGCCCAATGAATATTATTTAGCTCACACTCATTTTGTCGATATGCCATCTTAATGTTTGCTTGGATATTTTAACATGACCTTTTAATTATTTAATTAGTTATTAATCCAGAGATCAATCTGTTGTTCAGATAATCTGGGATATGTCGAAATTTAATTGTTAACAATTTAACATCAAGATGCGATTAGAATAAAACGATTTAAATAATTAAAATTTGTGAATTTATCAAGAAAAATGACAATTTATTCGATAACTTTACACCTGCCAGCCAGAATATGCAACACAAATGAAAAGTTTGCTTTGGTATGTTAGATGTGTGGAGATTTATTTTCTATTCTAGGCTGTTCCTCCATACACGCTCTGATCAGTCTGCTCATCTACAGATCTGCATTTACACTTACTGCAGAAAAGTGCCTTTCTCTGACTGAAATAATATATACTACAATTAACATGGTTAGATTATGTTACAACTAACATAAAAATAGCATGTACTAAAACTATTGCGAATTATAGTCCACATAAGAAATGTGCTTTTAAAGTGAGCACTTTGAAGTAAGCTTAGACATCAAAATATGCTGTAGCGCACTCGGGTACCCAGCATCCATTTCGACATGTTAAGGACTGACTAAGTTTGGACTGAATAACTGAATAGCCATTCTGCAAAATAGTTCAGAACGGGTTTAGGGGAGTGTTTATAGTTGTTTGTACTATCAGAATTTGCCATATTTAAATTTTCTTGTTTGTGCCTTACCATTATGTAACTTTGTAGTCCTCAGATACTAGAACTGAAGGTGTGCCATGGCTATGTATATGTGGTTGTGTCAGACTCTTAAGTGTCTCATTTGAGTAACAGCAAAAACGGAGACTTTAATGAACTCTAAAATTATTAAATATAGCATAACATCAGAATACAAATAGTGATATTTTAAATGGTCAAAAGTCAGGAAGCAAAGCTTACATTTATGGTGGCAGCTGCCACCCTTGTGGGCGCGCCCCTGCTGTACTGTAAGCGGTGCTGTAGACTAGAGGTTCTGTACATGATCAGAATGGTATACTAGCATAATAACTGAATACTGCACACTAAATACTGAAATCAGTTTTAAACTTTTAACATTTATTCGTTTTGATTACAGTTTTTTAAACGCTTGAACTTTTGACTATCACTTTACATCAAGTCACTTCATAAAACTGGAGATCTAGAATATATGAGTACTTACTCAGAAGTGTACTGAATGTCCTCTTGAGAAGTTCTTCTTTAATATTTCACACATTTTGGTCATGTTTTATGCTGTGAAATGATGTTGGAGTGTTGTGTCCTAAAAAGGCTTAAAGAGAGGAAGAGCAATGGCATAATCTTCATCAACATCACCAAAACAAAGACCAAAGAGGAGAAACAGTTTACCGTATTTACCTCCAAATAAGTCAGTGATCTAGAAAAATAATGAATGAGTGAATTAATGAAACAAATAACATCAACAACAATGATAATGTCATGTGAAAAACCTAAACATCACATCAAATTATACCTATATACAATAATACTTTCAATAATTTGTATTTTTCAGTGATGTCGTCCTCCGGTAGTGCACTAAATGAGGAGCTTCAGTGTTCAATCTGTCTGGATGTGTTCACTGATCCAGTCACAACTCCATGTGGACACAACTTCTGCAAGACCTGCCTGAATGAATGCTGGAAAAACACTCAGAACTGCAGCTGTCCATTCTGTAAAGAAACAATCAGCAAAAGACCTGATCTGAAGATTAATACAACACTCAGAGAGCTTGTGCAACACTTCAAGAAGAAGTTTAATCTGGGTAAATCTGAAGTTCTCTGTGACTTTTGTGATGAAAGAAAGCAGAAAGCCGTGAAGTCTTGTCTGATGTGTCAAAGCTCTTACTGTGAAACTCACCTGGAGCCTCATCGGAGAGTCCCACGTCTAAGGAAACACAAACTGATGGACGCTGTGGAGAATCTGGAGGATTATATATGCCAGAAACACGAGAGACCTCTGGATCTGTTCTGCAGAGATGATCAGACGTGTGTGTGTTTGTTTTGCACAGCAACAGACCACAAGACTCACAACACTGTTCCTATAGAGGACGAGAGTGCAGAGAAGAAGGCAAGAGTTACTAATATTCAATCAATACTTATTTTGAAGATGAAAAGCTATGTTGAGTGATGAAATGTGTCTGTGCTGTTCTCTGTCTGTAGAATCAGCTGGTAAAGACACAGACAGACGTGCAGCAGATGATCCAGAACAGAATGAAGAAGATTCAAGACATCCAACTCTCTGTCGAGATGAGAAAGGTGAGTCAAATTTTGTTTCAATCTTCTTCATAAATAAATGTGCTGAATTAAAAACATTTAAACTGTGACTTGATCTCATCAGAGAAACACAGAAGAAGAGAAATCACACAGTGTGGAGGTGTTCACAGCTCTGATTCGCTCCATTGAGAGATGTCAGACTGAAGTTGTTGAGATGTTGGAGCAGAAGCAGAAAGCAGCAGAGAAACAGGCTGAAGATCTCATTAAAGAGCTGGAGCAGGAGATCACGGAGTTAAAGAAGAGAATCTCTGAGCTGGAGCAGATCTCACACACTGAAGATCATCTTCATCTCCTACAGGTCAGTGTCCATCTCTCTC
This sequence comes from Myxocyprinus asiaticus, assembly GCF_019703515.2. Taxonomy (NCBI): domain Eukaryota; kingdom Metazoa; phylum Chordata; class Actinopteri; order Cypriniformes; family Catostomidae; genus Myxocyprinus; species Myxocyprinus asiaticus. The sequence continues at coordinate 40,768,550 of NC_059371.1, forward strand.
ATCAATGAGAATGATTAGAAAACACTCCTCATGCTGATGGATTTCTCCTCTCTCCTGCTGTAGATAGACCTGTCCCTGTACAGCCCTAAAAACAGTAAGAACTGGACTGAGATCAGTATTAACACTCATGTGAGTGTGGACACTCTGAAAGGAGCTCTGACTCGACTCAAAGACACTCTAGATCAAAAACTTGGTCAAACTGGTAAGTGTATAGTAGGCCTGTCGCAATTATTAAATAACCGTCTGATCACAGTTATTTGAGACAACTGCGATTATTGGACATTCAAATTCCAATCATATTTTAATGCCCAAATAAGGGAATTTTAAGTGAATATACTGTATAAATGCCATGAACGGCACATTTGTCTGTCATTCAGTTGAACTGAGTCCGAGCTTTTCTGAGCTGCACAGCGGACATAGACCAGCTCCTGTCCTGAAGATCGTGTGAATATAAATGAACAAGTATATACTTTGATAATGAACACAAAGCACACTTTCACTTTAAACGATTGTGTAATGGCAAATGTTCCTGGTTCACACATGCTGTGTTAATGACACGCAGTGACACAGAGGAGATGCACACTTTATTTCTGTGGAGTGATAAAATGAAAATCTCAAAGGTTTTACTTCATGACAAAAAAGGGCTGTGGGTTAAATCAGAGCATTAAAATAACGTGTGAAGTCTCAAGTCTCAGTTATTTATAAAGGACTTTCAAAACTACACTGAAGCACCAAAGTGCTGTACATTAAAAATAAAATATAAAAACAACTATAAACACATCACACACACACTAACCAAAACAGTAGGAAATACAAAAGACAACACCCAGAGTGCATCAAGTATTAAAAGCCAATGAAAACAAAAAAGTTTTTAAATGAATAAATATTTGAAATAGAAGTGGAGGATCGAATCTTGAGGTAGACCATTCCACAACCTCGGAACAGCAACTGAAAAAGCCAGATCCCCTTTGAGCTTTAAGCCTGATCTGGGAACACTCAGCAGTAATTGAATGGCCAATTTTAATGATCGGCATGAATAATGCAAATTTATAAGATCAGTGAGGTAACCAGGGGCCATATCATGAACCACTTTAAAAACAAATAACAGGACATTGTACTGAGTTCTATACTGTACCGGTAACCAATGTAGTGAAGCCAGTACCGGTGAAATGTGGTCCCTCCTCTTAGTATTTGTGAGCAGCCTATCAGCTGCATTTTGGACTAGCTGCAGCTGTGACATAGATGAATGACTAGTCCCCAAGTAAAGGGCATTGCAGTAGTCGAGGCAGGAAGAAATAAAAGCATGTATAACTTTCTCCAGATCGCTGAATGAGCAAATAAATTTCATTTTGGCAATAGCTCTTAGTTGATAAAAAAACAACTGTTCACAACAGCCTTAATCTGTTTGTCAAATTTTAGTGATGAATCAAAAACGTCATGGTTACTTGTGTAACCTCCGTTCCCTAATGGAGGGAATGAGACGTTGTGTCGATGTAGTGACACTAGGGGTCACTCTTGGAAGCCTGAGACACCTCTGGTCTTTGATAAAAGGCAAATGAAAATTGGCGAGTGGTATTTGCATGCCACTCCCCCGGACATACGGGTATAATAGGAGCTGGTATGCAACCACTCATTCAGGTTTTACGCTGAGGAGCCGATATAAGGTCCGACCATTTCAGCGGGTAGTTCAGCGTTGTGGCAGGAGGGACAAAACGTCTTGTTCCCTCCATCAAGGAACGGAGGTTACACAAGTAACCATGACGTTCCTTATCTGTCACTCACTCGACGTTGTGTCGATGTAGTGACACTAGGGGTCCCTATACGAAACGCCACAATTGGCTGAACTGTGTTACATGAACTGGCAGTGTGTGGTGGGCAGACTACTGTGTGCCTCATAGCCAGCACACCAGGTCGAAACGTAACCTCCCCCAACATAGTTATGAGTGTCGAACAGCCCTTTTTGGGGACAAGTCAACTACCCAAGAGATAGAGACAGGCTTAACCCAGTCGTGGCCTCTTTTCCCCTTCTATATTTTCCACTCCCTAAAAAAGAAGGGGGATTATCTGACTGGGCCGCCAGGTCTAGTCGGTGGGTGTCCCTCCCAAGGGGAAGACACAGCGGAGACCACACCTCGCCCAAAGAGAGGTGGGGATATTTAAATGGAAGAATACGTCACATGGTCTTCCCGACCATGTGGAGAGTCTGCAAGGTAGATCCTGCCCAAAGGGGGAGGAGTTACTACAAACATGGAGACTGGGGTAGAGGGACTCTGCCCAAGGAAGATGCAGTTTGCCAACAGGGAAACGAATTAGCGGAAGATGTATATTGCATGGGGTTAGCCTTACAGGGAACCACCACATGCGGAGCACCTACCCCAGAACAGGACTCTTAGTTAGCATGTGTACTGGGCCAGCAGCGAATCTCTCTGAAAATTCGACTGCCACAGGGCTTGGAGGAAATCAACCAGGGAACAAACTTGTGAACACTACTGGGAATTAATGGCGCACGTCTTCAGCTCAAAAGGAGGTGGAAGGCACTATGTGCAAGCGATACACCCAGCCGGCTATCCCGGGCTTATCCGCTTGTGTTGTGTGCCACTACCTGGGATGCAACTGGTTCCACCCGGAGGTTGTAGAACCTTGCAAAGGTGTTGGGTGTTGCCCAGCCTGCTGCTCTGCAAATGTCCGCTAGAGAGGCACCCCTGGCCAGGGCCCAGGAAGCCGCTACACCCCCGGTAGAATGGGCTCGTAGCCCTACCGGGGTGGCATGTCCTGGGCGTGATATGCCATAGCTATGGCGTCAATGAGCCAGCAGGCGATCCTCTGCTTGTAGACGGCGCTTCCTTTCCGCTGTGCACGAAAACAGACAAAGAGCTTCTCAGAGATTCTAAAGCTCTGCGTGCGATCCAAATAGATGCGTAAAGTGCGCACTGGACACAGCAACGTCAGGGCTGGGTCTGCCTCCTCCTGGGGCAGCGCTTGCAGGTTCACCACCTGGTCCCTAAAAGGGGTGGTGGGAACCATGGATACGTAGCCCGTTCGGGGTCTCAGGATCACATGAGAGTAACCCGGACCAAACTCCAGACACGTTTCGCTGACAGAGAACGCTTGCAGGTCTCCTACTCTCTTGATGGAAGTGAGCGCATGGAGTCAGGAGGGCAGTCTTCAATGACAGTGCCTTAAGCTCGGCTGACAACAAAGGCTCAAAGGGGGCTCTCTGTAGACCCTGAAGAACTACAGAGAGGTCCCATGAGGGAACGATGCACGGTCTGGAGGGATTTAGCCTCCTGGCGCCTCTTAGGAACCTGATGATTAGGCAAGGTACACCTTCAAGGTGGAAGGGGACAGCTTCCCTTCCAAATTCTCCTGCAGGAATGAAAGCACTGATCCTTCAGCGCATCTCTGGGGGTCTTCTCGTCAGGAAGAACACCACTTAGCGAACAGATGCCACTTAAAGACATACAGGCGCCTCGTAGAGGGGGCCCTAGCCTGAGTGATTGTGTCTACCACCACAGGTGGTAGGCCGTTTAGGTCTTCCGCATCCCGTCCAGGGGCCAGACATGGAGATTCCAGAGGTCTTGTCACGGGTGCCAGAGGGTGCCCCGTCCCTGAGAAAGAAGGTCCTTCCTCAGGGGAATTCGCCGGGGGGAGCTGTCGCGAGGAACATGAGATCCGAGAACCACGTCTGGGTGGGCCAGTAGGGTGCTACCAGGACGACCTGCTCCTCGTCCTCCCTGACTTTGCACAGGGTCTGTGCAAGTAGGCTCACTTGGGGAAACACATACACTATATTGCCAAAAGTATTCGCTCATCTGCCTTTAGACGCATATGAACTTAAGTGACATCCCATTCTTAATCCATAGGGTGTAATTTGACGTCGGCCCACCCATTGCAGCTATAACAGCTTCAACTCTTCTGGGAAGGCTTTCCACAAGGTTTAGGAGTGTGTTTATGGGAATTTTTGACCATTCTTCCAGAAGCGCATTTGTGAGGTCAGACACTGATTTTGGACGAGAAGGCCTGGCTTGCAGTCTTCGCTCTAATTCATCCCAAAGGTACACTATCGGGTTGAGGTCAGGACTCTGTGCAGGCCAGTCAAGTTCTTCCACACCAAACTCGCTCATCCATGTCTTTATGGACCTTGCTTTGTGCACTGGTGCGCAGTCATGTTGGAACAGGAAGGGGCCATCCCCAAACTGTTCCCACAAAGTTGGGAGCATGGAATTGTCCAAAATCTCTTGGTATGCTGAAGCATTCAGAGTTCCTTTCACTGGAACTAAGGGGCCAAGCCCAGCTCCTGAAAAACAACCCCACACCATAATCCCCCCTCCACCAAACTTCACAGTTGGCACAATGCAGTCAGACAAGTACCGTTCTCCTGGCAACCGCCAAACCCAGACTCGTCCATCAGATTGCCAGATGGATAAGCGTGATTCGTCACTCCAGAGAACGCGTCTCCACTGCTCTAGAGTCCAGTGGCGGCGTGCTTTACACCACTGCATCCGACGCCTTGCATTGCACTTGGTTATATATGGCTTGGATGCAGCTGCTCGGCCATGGAAACCCATTCCATGAAGCTCTCTACGCACTGTTCTTGAGCTAATCTGAAGGCCACATGAACTTTGGAGGTCTGTAGCGATTGACTCTGCAGAAAGTTGGCGACCTCTGCGCACTATGCGCCTCAGCGTCCGCTGACCCCGTTCTGTCATTTTACGTGGCCTACCACTTCGTGGCTGAGTTGCTGTCATTCCCAATCGCTTCCACTTTGTTATAATACCACTGACAGTTGACTGTGGAATATTTAGTAGCGAGGAAATTTCACGACTGGACTTGTTGCACAGGTGGCATCCTATCACAGTACCATGCTGGAATTCACTGAGCTTCTGAGAGCGGCCCATTCTTTCACAAATGTTTGTAGAAGCAGTCTGCATGCATAGGTGCTTCATTTTATACACCTGTGGCCATGGAAGTGATTGGAACACCTGAATTCAATTATTTGGATGGGTGAGCGAATACTTTTGGCAATATAGTGTATTTGCGCAGGCCAGGGGGCCAGCTGTGTGCCAGCGCGTCTATGCCGAGGGGAGCCTCGGTGAGGGCGTACCGGAGCGGGCAGTGGGAGGACCCTTGGGAGGCGAACAGGTCCACCTGTGCCCGTCCGAATCGACTCCAAATCAGCTGGACCACCTGAGGGTGGAGTCTCCACTCTCTACTGAGGGTAACCTGCTGTGACAGCGCATCCGCTGTAGTGTTGAGGTTGCCCGGGATGTGAGTGGCTCGCAGCAACTTGAAGTGCTGCTGACTCCAGAGGAGGAGATGGCGGGCGAGTTGTGACAAACGACGAGAGTGCAGACCGCCTTTGCAGTTGACATATGCTACCGTTGTCGTGTTTTCTGTCCGAACTAACACGTGCTTGCCCTGGATCAACGGCCGGAACCTCCGCAGGGCGAGCAGAATTGCCAACATCTCGAGGCAGTTGATGTGCCAGTGCAGTCGCGGACCCGTCCAGAGGCCGGTGGCTGCGTGCCCATTGCAAACAGCACCCCAGCCCGTTTTGAAGGCGTCTGTCATGACCACGATGTGCCTGGAGACCAGTTCTAGAGGAACACCTGCCCGTAGAAATGAGAGGTCAGTCCAAGGACTGAAAAGACGGTGACAGACCAGTGTGATGACCACTCAATGTATCCCGTGGTGCCCTGCCCATCTTGGGACTCGAGTCTGGAGCCAGTGCTGAAGCGGCCTCATATGCATCAACCCGAGCGGGGTGGCCACTGCTGAGGATGACATATGCCCCAGGAGCCTCTGAAAAAGTTTCAGTAGAACCGCTGTTTCCTGTTTGAATGCCTTCAAACAGGCCAGCACCGACTGGGCGCGCTCGTTTGTAAGGCGTGCCTTCAAGGAGATTGAGTCCAACTCCAAACCAAGAAAAGAGTTGGACTCAGTCTCCTTGACCCGAAGCCCTAGTCGGCTGAGGTGTGAGAGCACCAGGTCCCTGTGTGTGCACAACATGTCCCGAGAGTGAGCTAGGATTAGCCATTCATCGAGATAGTTGAGAATGCAAATGCCCACCTCCCTTAACGGGGCAAGGGCAGCCTCTGCGAACTTCGTGAAGACACGAGGAGACAGGGACAGGCCGAAAGGGAGGACTTTGTACTGATACGCCTGACACTCGAATGCAAACCGCAGGAAGGGTCTGTGTCGAGGAAGGATCGAGACGTGGAAGTACGCATCCTTCAGGTCTACCGTCATGAACCTATCTTGATGCCGGACGCTCGCCAGAATGCGTTTTTGCATCAGCATCTTGAACGGGAGTCTGTGTAAGGCCCGGTTCAGTACTTGCAGGTCCAAGATTGCCTTTTTCGGTACAATGAAGTAAGGGCTGTAAAACCCCTTCTTCATCTCAGCAGGAGGGACAGGTTCTATCGCGCCCTTCTGTAGGAGGGTTGCAATCTCTGCATGCAAGGTAGCAGCGTTTTCGCTCTTGACCAAGGTGATGTGAATACCGCTGAACCTGGGCGGGCGCCTGGCGAACTGAATCACGTAGCCAAGTCGGATGGTCCGGATCAGCCATCACGACGGATTGGAAAGCGCAAGCCACACGTCCAAGTTCCGCGCAAGGGGGACCAAGGGGACCACGTCGTCGGACGTACCGGCAGATGGTGCCTCGCGGCGGGGCAGATCTTGAGGTGTCACACCATGTCGTGGCCGTGCTGAGTCTAGGGACATCGAAGCACTTACCTGGCTCCTTGTGACCACCTCCGTAACAGCCTGGGACAGGGGAGGAAGAGGCTTGTCCTCGTAATCTGTGGAGACTGCCACATCGGGGGCGGCTGTGTGCCACAGCTGGGCGCTCAGGGTCGGGAAGGCCACTGCTGGAGCGCCAATCCTGCAAGAAAAAACCCGTGGATGGTAGTCGTGGTGACGACCGTGCACACCGGGTAGGTGACCCAGGGAGGAAGGAAGTCGCTCTTTTGCTGAACTGTTGGGTACCGCAGCCAATTGGGCATGCGGCGAAATCAAACAAAAAGGCAACCTAAAAGATTTTCTGCCCGGCCCTCCACCGGGGGATGGAGTGGTCTTTTCACCAGCTCCAGGTAAGTGGGTTCCCTCGTCTCTGGGTCGCCTGTCTCAGGGGTGCTTTGATGACCTCCGTGGGTTCTGAGGCGCCGGCTGTGAGATGGGTGCCGTCTGCTTCCTGTGGTGGGCTACATGCCGGGGCCGGGTTGAAGGGGTGGGCTGCAGCGAAGCCAGTGCAGTCACCGCAGGGGATACCCGGCAGAAATGATCCCATTGGGGTCCCCAAATCGCCCCCCAGTGCTAGCCGTGCTGGCCTCATACCCGTAGGTAGAAGGACTGAGGCGGGGAGCTGCTGGGGTGGCTTGCTTTCTTGCGAAAGCAAGCCGCGACCGCAACGTTGCCATGGTCATGTTCTCGCAATGAGAACATGAACCATCCACAAACACTGCCTCCGTGTGGGTCTCACCCAGACACAAAAGACAGCGATCATGACCATCCGAAGTTGAGAGATAACGACTGCAACCAGGAATAACACACAATCGGCATCTTTAAAAAGACGCGTCTTTAAAAAGACTTTCCGTGTGTGCCGCTCTTTTGGAGAAATATATACTCTTACAGAGGAAAAAAGCTCTTTCAGAAAATATACTCTCTTGTTTTCCGCCGAAGCGCCCAGGAGCGTTCTCTGCAGTGCACCAGTACAGAGGAGGGAGAAGCCGCTGAAATGCACCATTAGATCCAGCAGAGGTATATGAACTGTAGAATTCAGCTCAATGAGCATGACCGTTCGGCTCCGAAGAGAAAATCTGAATGAGTGGTTGCATACCAGCTCCTTTTGTACCCGTATGTCTGGGGTAGTGGCATGCAAATACCACTCGCCAATTTTCATTGGCCTTTTATCAAAGACCAGAGATGTTTTGGGCTCCCAAGAGTGACCCCTAGTGTCACTAAATTGACACAACGTCTCATTCCCTCCATCAGGGAATGGAGGTTACGCAAGTAATCAGGACGATTTACTTGTGTCAGTAACTGTCTTGAGACGAGTTAAAATGACTTTTTGTGTTAATCAACAGCATGTCCATAGAGTTTCAGAAGTATTTATCCTTAATATTCCTATAAACAATTGATGATGTTTTCTTGTGATTTGTGTTGACAGTATTGAGGAGGATGCAGCAGTATGCAGGTACAGTGTGTGATCTTCACTGTTCTCTCATATACACTTACAATACTTTACATTTATATACTGACAGCTGACTTACTGCACTTCAGTTTCATTATACTCTGGATTAAATATTACATCAATCAAAATGTTTGTATTCTGAAGTGATTGATATTCTCTGATATTTCTCAGTGGATGTGACTCTGGATCCTGATACAGCTCATCCTAAACTCATCCTGTCTGATGATGGAAAACAAGTGAAACATGGAGACATTAAACAAAACCTCCCAGATAAACCAGAGAGATTTGATAGATGTGTAAATGTCCTGGGAAAGAAAGGATTCAGTTCAGGTAGATTTTATTTTGAGGTGCAGGTGAAGGGAAAGACTGACTGGGATTTAGGAGTGGCCAGAGAATCCATTAATAGGAAGGGAAAGATCAATCTGACTCCAGTGAATGGATTCTGGACTGTAGTTCTGAGGAATGAGAATGAATATAAAGCCTGTGAAGATCCTCCTGTCTCTGTGTGTGTGAGAGTGAAGCCACAGAAGGTTGGTGTGTTTGTGGATTATGAGGAGGGTCTGATCTCCTTTTATGATGTGGAGTCCAGCTCTCATATCTACTCTTTCACTGGTCAGTCTTTCACTCAAACACTCTTTCCCTGTTTTAGCCCATATTTAAATCAAAAAGGTAAAAACTCAACTCCACTGATCATCACACCTGTCAGTTACAATTAATGAATTTACACCCCATAAATATAAAAAAACTACATGATCATTAGATTTCTTAAAAGAAAATGAAGTATGGTTGCTAGGGAGATCTGGATGGTTGCTAGTGTGTTCTGTGTACTTTAGTTTGAGCACAATATCACTGACTCTGTGCACTTGAGCCGGGAAACATGAGAACAAACTTCTCCATCAATGAAACTGTCTCCAGCTTTTCCACATCACTGAGAGAGAGAAAATCAACTCTTCACACTCTAAGAACAGTGTTTATCATGTTTAAAACAGCACATGATGTACATTAGTTTTGTTTTTTTGACAGATTTAAAGTGCATGAAAACAGCTCACCTCAGATTAAAACAGTATAAAAATAAAATTGATCATCTTAACCAAAAACAATCTTTCTGACTCTCTGCATTTCTTATTCCTCTATATGGAACAAAACATTCTTCAACACTTGCAGCAGTGGATTCTGGAATGTGATCTTGACAGTCAACTCACATAAATAATATCACAAATGATGTTAATCACATTAAACAAAACTGTAGCTGTGTCTGAAATCGCCCTAATGGCGGTTTGTAAAACAACTTCTGCTGCTGGACTGAAGTGAAGATGCGCTTGGGGGGAAAAATATCTACATCCGATTAATCAGCCCTGTTGTCTAATTTTAAAATACATTATATAATTTAAACTGTTTGAAGCATTATACAAGAAAATCTGAAGCGGCCGGTTTTACACTACCGTTCAAAAGTTTGGGGTCACTTGCCTGAAATGTTTCTCATGATCTTAAAAATCTTTTGATCTGAAGGCGTATGCTTAAATCTTTTAAATTAGTTTTGTAGACAAAAATATGATTGTGCCAACATATTAATTTATTTCATTATAAAACTAAAATGTTATTAATAAAAAAAGGTTTTGAAATTGGACCGAATAATTAAAATAAACAGCCACTAAGTGCCCAGCATATAGATGGGAACTCCTTCAATACTGTTTAAAAAGCATCCCAGGGTGATACCTCAAGAAGTTGGTTGAGAAAATGTCAAGAGTACATGTCTGCAAATTCAAGGCAAAGTGTGACTACTTTGTAGATGCTAAAATATAACACAGTTTTGATTTATTTTGGATTTTGTTTCTATGATTTTGAATTTCTCTGTTAGCAGCACACATTCAACAGTTTATGTGAAACCACATTAAAAGGGTTTTTGTTCACCCAAAACAATTCTATTATTTACAATTCTGTTATTTACTCACCCTCATGTTGTTCCAAACCTGTATGACTTTATCTCATCTGTTGAACACAAAGGCAAACTTTTATCCTAGCTGCACATTTCCAATTATATATATATATATATATATATATATATATATATATATATATATATATATTAGTATATATATATATTAGTATATAGTTATATATATAGTTTTATAGTTAATCAAAACTGTACAGTAAGGTTATATTTATTAACATTAGTTGACTAAAACAGATAACATAAACTAACAATGAACAATACTTTTACAACACTAAAGTAGGTGTAATGTTCATTTCAACATACAGACCTACTAATGCATTTTTAAAATTAAAAGTTGTATAAGTTAACAATAGTTAATGCATTACAAGCTAACATGAACTAACAATGAACAATTGTATTTTTATAAACATTAAACAAGATTCATTAATTCATGCTCAGATTTGTTAGTTTATGATACCTAATGCATTTACTAATGTTAACAAATACAACATTATTGTAATATGTTATCTGTTTCATTAAACTACTGCATTATTTTTTTCACAAAGCTAATTCAGAAAACTGCACAAACATGTTGGCATGGCATATTATTTTGTAGATGGAAACACCAGATTTTATGAATCTTGTACAAGAACACAATGATGATTGAGGATTTCACTGATTCTCTTCAAATGATCAAATTTTGAACCTTTAAACTTTGAGGTTGAACAACTAAACAGGTTATGGATCAGTCCGTACAACTGTTTGTGATTTTTTCCCCCCCAAACATGTTATTTACTAGAAAAAGTGCTCACAAATAATGAGTATAGGTTTCATAAAGTTTGTACAAATTAGTAAGAAAAAGCAGGGATAGTTCTAACACTTTTTGATTTTTGCTCATTTATTCATCATCACTATACAATCTTTATTTTTCCCAAAACTATTTATAGGCCTTTATATTCTTTGTATTTATTACTTTGGTTTATTGTTTGTTTTGAGTGTCAAGGTCTGCTACCAGTACTGAAAAACATTCCCATAAAAAAAAGAAAAAAAAAAAAGAGACAAAACATTCCCAGAACATTTTAGAACATTGCATTTTGGTTGTAGTTATGTTACACCACTAGTCAACATTTTAAAAACATTCCAGAAGCCACATCTAACATAAACCATTATATAAAACACTCCATACAGGATTCTGGTCATGAGCTGGTGTGAAAAACTTCTGAACTAAAATCACAAATCTTCATTTTGACTTTTTCACTTCACTGTATAACAGAGAGACACTGTCGGCCAATGTTACAGTCATTACAGTATTCCTTTATGTGTGTGTGTGTTATAGATATTATGGATCATGAGCCTCTACATGAGTAACAATCAAATGGATGTTCTCAATAAAGTGATCTCAAAGTTGATTTTGTTTTCTTACTGGACATTTTAATTGTGCACTTTGTATGCATCTTAGACTTTTAATGTAATTTAAACTATTAATACAAACACACTCAACACGTATGAATTATGATCTGTTCCATATTCATGAACATATGGGTGGAGCTATGACATCACTGCAGGTGAGTGAAAGATTTCAGTGAAAGTAAAACTAAACTGATGAACAACTGAAGTCTCTTCAAACAGGAATCAGAGAGACTTTCTAGATCACAGCTGATATTCACTCACAGGTAAGTGATGGAAATATAAGAACTAGTTCAGTAGTTTACTGCCCTGAAATACAATCACAATGTCATTAAATGTCTGTCATTTAATTGGCTGTAAATCAGAGTTTGATGTGTGCTGTCATGATGTTAAATTGAAAGAAACAGTAAGTATTTGAACTGCAGAACACAGTCCAGTGAAAACTGTCAGTGAAAATAAAAATATAAAACACTCACACACAAAAAGACCTGTCAGGTTTTTATTTTGAGGTGAGATAATGTCCTGGTTACTTGCGTAACCTCCGTTCCCTGATGGAGGGAACGAGACATTGTGTCGATGTAGTGACACTAGGGGGTCACTCCTGGGAGCCCGAGACACCTCTGGTCTTTGATAAAACGCCAATGAAAATTGGCGAGTGGTATTTGCATGCCACTCCCCCGGACGTACAGGTATAAAATTATCCTGCAACATCTGGACAGAACAGGGTCATATGCAAGAATCCTTTTTGTGGACTTCAGTTCGGCTATACTCCAGAATAAATTACACCAACTCTCTGTTCCCTTGTCTATCTATCAGTGGATTACCAGCTTTCTGACGGACAGGCAGCAGCTTGTGAGACAGGGGAAACTCACTTCCAGCACCTGTACAATCAGCACTGGTGCCCCCCAAGGATGTGTGCTCTCCCCACTACTCTTCTCCCTCTACACCAATGACTGCATCGCCAAGGACCCCTCTGTCAAGCTCCTGAAGTTTGCAGATGACAACACTGTCATCGGCCTCATCCGAGATGACGATGAGTCTGCATTCAGAAGGGAGGTTAAACAGCTGGCTCTCTGGTGCAGTCAAAACAACCTGGAGCTGAACACGCTCAAAACGGTGGAGATGATTGTGCACTTTAGGAGGAACACCCCAACACTGTCCCCCCTCACCATTCTAAACAGCACTGTGGCAGCAGTGGAGTCATTCAGGTTTCTGGGCACTACCATCTCACAGGACCTGAAGTGGGAGACACACATTGACTCCACTGTGAAAAAGGCCCAGCAGAGGTTGTACCTCCTTCGCCAGCTGAGGAACTTCAACCTGCCACAGGCGCTGCTGATACAGTTCTACTCAGCAGTCATTGAATCTGTCCTCTGCACTTCAGTAACTGTCTGGTTTGGTTCAGCTACGAAATCAGACATCAGAAGACTGCAAAGGACAGTTCGGACTGCTGAGAGGATTATTGGTTGCCCCCTGCCCGCCCTTCAAGAACTATACACTTCCAGAGTGAGAAAAAAGGCTGGAAAAATCACTCTGGACCCCACTCACCCTGCCCACTACCTTTTCGAACTGTTGCCTTCTGGCCGACGCTTCAGAGCTCTGAGCACCAGAACCGTCAGGCACAGGAACAGTTTTTTCCCTCAGGCTGTCCATCTCATGAACAGTTAAATTACCCCATTGAGCAATAACTATGTGCAATACACAGTTTAGTCTTTCTTATATTTATCCAACACATCCAACCTCTTCTGCCATTTCATTCCTCTGAAAAAAAAAAACATTTGCACTGTACATAACAGATTTGTATTTACACTGTATTATTACAGGTTGTATTAGATATGCACTACCCACGTGTATGTGTGTATGTATGTATGTGTGTGTCTGTATGTATGTGTATAATTATTTTTTATTTTTTATTATTATCTATGTCTTGCTGCTGTTTTTGTGTTGTTTTTGTATGGTTGTACACTGGAAACTCCTGGCACCAAGACAAATTCCTTGTATGTGTAAGCATACTTGGCAATAAAGCTCATTCTGATTCTGATTCTGAAAAGGAGCTGGTATGCAACCACTCATTCAGGTTTTATGCTGAGGAGCCAAGACAAGGTCTGGACGTTTCAGCAGGTAGTTCAGTGTTGTGGCAGGAGGGACACAATGTCTCGATCCCTCCATCAGGGAACTGAGGTTACGAAAGTAACCATGACATTCCCTATCTGTCACTCACTCGACGTTGTGTCGATGTAGTGACACTAGGGGTCCCTATACAAAACGCTGCAACTGGCTGAAATGTGTTTTGTGAACTGGCGGTGTTTGACAGGCAGACAGCCTGTAGCCAGCGCACCAGGCCAACACGTAACCTCCCCCAACCTAGTTATGAGTGTAGAACGGCCCTTTGGGGACAAGTCGACTACCCAAAAGATAGAGACAGGCTAACCCAGTCGTGGCCTCTTTCCCCCTTCTTTTTTTCCACTCCCTAAAAAAGAAGGGGGAATATCCGACTGGGCCGCCAGGTCTAGTCGGGTGGTGTCCCTCCCAAGGGGAGGACACCGCGGAGACCACACCTCACCCAAAGAGAGGGGGGGATATTTAAGTGGAAAATACGTCACATGGTCTTGCCGACCATGTGGAGAGTCTCATGATAGATCCTAACCAACGGGGGAGGAGTTGCTACAAACATAGAGACTGTAGCAGAGGGGGCTCTGCCCAAGGAAGACGCAGTTTGCCAACAGGGAAACGAATTAGCAGAAGATATACATCGCATGGGGTTACCTTACAGGGAACCACCACATGCGAAGCACCTACCCCAGAACAGGGCTCTTAGTTAGCGTGTGTACTGGGCCGGCAGCGAGTCTCTCCGAAAACTCGACTGCCACAAGGCTTGGAGGAAGTCAACCAGGGAACATAGTTTGTGAACGCTACTGGGAAATAATGCCGCACGTCTTCAGCTCAGAGGAGGTGAAAGGTGCTATGTGCAAGCGATACACCCAGCCGGCTATCCCGGGCTTATCCGTTTGTATTGCGTGCCACTACCTGGGATTTAACCGGTTCCACTCAGAGGTTGTAGAACCTTGCAAAGGTGTTGGGTGTTGCCCAGCCTGCTGCTCTGCAAATGTCTGTTAGAGAGGCACCCCTGGCCAGGGCCCAGGAGGCTGCTACACCCCTGGTAGAATGGGCTCGTAGCCCTACCGGGGGCGGCACGTCCTGGGCGTGATATACCATAGCTATGGTGTCAATGAGCCAGTGGGCAATCCTCTGCTTGGAGACAGCGCTTAATTTCCGCTGTGCACCAAAGCAGACAAAGAGCTGTTCAGAGATCCTAAAGCTCTGCGTGTGATCCAAATAGATGCATAAAGCATGCACCGGACATAGCAACGACAGGGCTGGGTCTGCCTCCTCCTGGGGCAGCGCTCGCAAGTTCACCACCTGGTCCCTAAAAGGGGTCGTGGGAACCTTGGGCACATAGCACGGTCGGGGTCTCAAGATCACGTGAGAGTAGCCCTGAAGAACTACAGAGAGGTCCCATGAGGGAACGAGGCACGGTCTGGAGGGGTTCAGCCTTCTGGCGCCTCTCAGGAATCTGATGATCAGGTCGCGCTTCGATAAGGACTTACTGTCCACTGTGTCGTGGTGTACTGCTATAGCAGCAACGTACACCTTCAAGGTGGAAGGGGACAGCCGCCCTTCCAACCTCTCCTGCAGGAAGGAAAGCACTGATCCGACTGTGCATCTCTGGGGGTCTTCCCGTCGGGAGGAACACCACTTAGCAAACAGACACCACTTAAAGGCATACAGGCTCCTCGTAGAGGGGGCCCTAGCCTGAGTGATCTTGTCTACCACCACGGGTGGTAGACCGCTTAGGTCTTCCGCGTCCCATCCAGGGGCCAGTCATGGAGATTTCAGAGGTCTGGTCACGAGTGCCAGATGGTGCCCCATCCCTGAGAAAGAAGGTCCTTCCAGGGGGGGGGGGCTGTCGCAAGGAGCGTGAGGTCTGAGAACCACGTCTGGGTGGGCCAGTAGGGTACTACCAGGATGACCTGCTCCTCGTCCTCCCTGACCTTTCACAGAGTCTGTGCAAGTAGGCTCACTGGGGGAAACGCTTATTTGCGTAGGCCAGGAGGCCAGCTGTGTGCCAGCACATCTATGCTGAGAGGTACCTTAGTCAGGGCATACCAGAGCAGGCAGTGGGAGGATTCTTGGGAGGCAAACAGGTCTACCTGTGCCTGTCCGAATCGACCCCAAATCAGCTGGACCACCTGAGGGTGGAGTCTCCACTCTCTCCTGAGGGTAACCTGCCATGACAGCGCGTCTGCTGCAGTGTTGAGGTCCCCCGGGATGTGAGTGGCTCGCAGCAACTTGAAGTGCTGCTGACTCCAGAGGAGGAGACGGCGGGCGAGTTGTGACATACAACAAAAGCGCAGACCGCCTTGGCGGTTGACATATGCTACCGTTGTTGTGTTGTCTGTCTGAACTAACACGATCAACGGCTGGAACCTCTGCAGGGCGAGCAGAATTGCCAACAACTCGAGGCAGTTGATGTGCCAATGCAGCCACGGGCCCGTCCATAAGCCGGTGGCTGCCTGCCCGTTGCAAACAGCATCCCAACCCGTTTTAGAGGTGTCTGTCATGACCACGACGCACCTGGAGACCTGCTCTAGGGGAACACCTGCCCGTAGAAACGAGAGGTCGGTCCAAGGGCTGAATAAACGACGCGTGATGACCACGCGATGTGTCCCGTGGCGCCCTGCCCATCTCGGGACTCAAGTCTGAAGCCAGTGCTGAAGCGGTCTCATATGCATCAACCCGAGCGGGGTGGCCACCACTGAGGATGCCATATGCCCCAGGAGCCTCTGAAAGAGTTTTAGTGGAACCGCTGTTTTCTGTTTGAATGCCTTCAAGCAGGTCAGCACCGACTGTGCGCACTCGTTCGTAAGGCACGCTGTCAATGAGACTGAGTCCAGCTCCAAACTGAGAAAAGAGATGCTCTGAACCGGGAGGAGCTTGCTCTTTTCCCAGTTGACCCGAAGCCCTAATCGGCTGAGGTGCGAGAGCACTAAGTCCCTGTGTGCACACAACATGTTCCGAGAGTGAGCTAGGATTAGCCAATCATTGAGATAATTGCGAATGCGAATGCCCACTTCCCTTAACGGGGCAAGAGCTGCCTCTGCGACCTTCGTGAAGACACGAGGGGACAAGGACAGGCCGAAAGGAATTTAACCACTGATACACCTGACACTCGAATGCAAGCCGCAGGAAGGGTCTATGTCAAGGTAGAGTCGAGACGTGAAAGTACGCGTCCTTCAGGTCTACCGCCGCGAACCAATCTTGATGCCGGACGCTCGCCAGAATGCGTTTTTGCGTCAGCATCTTGAACGGGAGTCTGTGTAAAGTCCGGTTCAGTACTCGCAGGTCCAAGATTGGCCGCAACCCACCGCCTTATTTCGGTATGATGAAGTAGGCGATGTGAAACCCCTTCTTCATCTTGGCCGGAGGGACAGGTTCTATCGCACCCTTCCGTAGGAGGGTGGAGATCTCCGCGCGCAAGGTAGCAGCGTTTTCGGATCGTGACGGATTGGAAAGTGCAAGCCACGCATCCAAGGTCCGCATGAGGGGGACCAAAGGTCAACATCGTCAGACATTCCAGCAGGTGGGGCCTCGCGGCGGGGCGGAGCTCGAGGTGCCACACCATTTCGTGGCCGTGCTGAGTCCAGGGACATTGAAGTACTTACCTCGCTCCTTGTGACCACCCCCGGAACAACCTGGGATGGGGGAGGAAGAGGCCTGTCCTCGCAACCCGTGGAGACTGTCACATCGTGGGCGGATGTGTGCCACAGCTGGGCGCGCAGGGGTGGGGAGACCGCCGCTGGAGCGCCAATCCTGCAAGGGAAAAAAGGTGGACGGTGATCGTTATGACGACTGTGCACACTGAGCTCATCAGCTTCGTGGGCTCCGAACAAGAGGTCGAACTCGCCGTGAGACGAGCCAGCGGACTCATCCGGAATTGGGGCAGATGAGCGTGCTGGGGAATGGGAGGTCCGCGGGGGGATACCCGGCGAAGGCGGTCCCATTGGGGTCCCCAAATCGCCCCCTTTTCTTACGAAAACAAGCCGCGACCGCAACGTTGCCATGGTCATGTTCTCGCAGTGAGAACATGAACCATCTACGAATGCTGCCTCCGTGTGGGTCATGCCCAGACACGAAATACAGCAATCGTGACCGTCTGAAGTTGAGAGGTAACGACCGCAACCAGGAATTACACACAATTGGAAAGGCATCTTTAAAAAGACACGTCTTTTCCGTGTGTGCCGCTCTTTTAGAGAAATATACTCTTTCAGAAACATATACTCTCTTTTTTCTGCCGAAAGATCCAGCAGAGGTGCATGAACAGTCATGAGAATTCAGCTCAGTGAGCATGACCATTCGGCTCCGAAGAGAAAATCTGAATGAGTGGTTGCATACCAGCTCGTTTTATACCCATATTTCCGGGGGAGTGGCATGCAAATACCACTCGCCAATTTTCATTGGCCTTTTATCAGAGGCTCCTAAGAGTGACCCCTAGTGTCACTACATCAACACAACGTCGAGTGAGTGACAGATAGGAAACTGATTGGGGAAAAAAAATCCTCTTTTTTCCTATTTAGTATTTAAAGAGCCTTTCATGATAATGTTAAAGTGTTGTTGTAAAGATCTGTTTCTATGTTCTGCACTGTGGCTCCTGGAGATTTTGTATTTCAGTTCTTCTCTGACAGCATTTTAGATTCTGTCAGTGGCTTTAATGTGTAAACTTACTGGAATATTTCATTCCAAATAGTAAAATGATTGTGATTTATTCCCACTATCAGTGTCTGCATGAGATAAAACAACTCTATATAACCAATTTAATGTGATTTTGGTGATATGACCATGAATTGGTTGATTTTCAGTTCTTTGAAGAGGAAATGCAAAACTTAACCAACAAGTTATTTAGACCAGTTTGCACTATTGAATGTTAAGAATGAAAGTTCTGAAGTGCCTGTCTGTGGTATGAGACAGTAAAGAACAGGATTGGTAACAGACAGGGTGTAACCTAGTTGAGTAGTAGTACTTTGTTACTTTACTAAGTATTGCTTTCAGAAGAATGCAACTTGCATGCTCCTCATGGTCCTCAGTTCTGAAATTTGGACAAAGATTTCTTTTTCTCTTCTTCTCTCAAGCGTTGTAACTAAGCACTCTCGAGCTGCAGGGAAATGACATACTGACAATTCTGGCAATGCTGATTGGCTAATGGCATTACAAGAATGTGTGCAGTCCAAGGGTCTAAGGATTCACTAAGAATTATTATATTGGTGCAAGAAGGAAATATAGTAATTTTCCCACTTTAAAAAGCACTCCAAAAATGGTTTATATTGCAAAAGTTTTTATTTTGTCAGAATATATGGCTACTTTTGAATGGCCATCAATGGAGAAAGATACTTTCCATAAAATGGTATAGTTATACCATTTATTAGTAGGGGTGAAATCACCATGATAACAGTGATACAAGTACCTTATTAGTATTATTAAAATGATTAAATTCAGAAATATGAATTATATTGTAGGGGTAAAAAAATATTGGATTTTGCAGACACCGACAAGGTGTTGGAAGAGAGCTGATAACCAATTAATCAGCCGAAGTTTTATGAATCAATATTTTGAATGTATTTAGGGTTGACAGTTAGACGGGACGTCCAATAATTAGGCCAAAGTTTTGGCCAATATTGTTCCATATATTAGCTGTGTTACATTTAACCTCTAATATTGATCGACCAACACCTGTCTCTAATACATGATCAGTATTTGTCTTTTCAGCCATGTTGTCCTCCAGTAGTGCACTAAATGAGGAGCTTCAGTGTTCAATCTGTCTGGAAGTGTTCACTGACCCAGTCAGCACTTCATGTGGACACAACTTCTGCAAGACCTGCCTGAATGAATGCTGGAAAAACACTCAGAACTGCAGCTGTCCATTCTGTAAAGAAACATTCAGCAAAAGACCTGATCTGAAGATTAATACAACACTCAGAGAGGATGTGCAACACTTTAAGAAGAAGTTTATTCTGGGTAAACCTGAAGTTCTTTGTGACTTCTGTGATGAAAGAAAGCAGAAAGCCATGAAGTCTTGCATGATGTGTCAAAGCAATTACTGTGAAACTCACTTTGAGCCTCATTGGAGAGTCCCACATCTAAAGAAACACAAACTGATGGACACTGTGGAGAATCTGGAGGATTATATATGCCAGAAACATGAGAGACCTCTGGAGCTGTTCTGCAGAGATGATCAGATGTGTGTGTTTGTACTGCACTGAAGGAGACCACAAGACTCACAACACCGTTCCTATAGAGGACGAGAGTGCAGAGAAGAAGGCAAGAGTTACAAATATTAAATCAATACTTATTTTGAAGATGGGGAAAAGCTATGTTGAGTGATGAAATATGCCTGTGTTTTTCTCTGTTGGTAGAATCAGCTGGTAAAGACACAGACAGATGTGCAGCAGATGATCCAAGACAGAATGAAGAAGATTCAAGACATCCAACACTCTGTCGAGATGAGAAAGGTGAGTCAAATTTTGTGGCAATCTTCTTTATAAATAAAGGTGCTGAATTAAATACTTTTGAATTGTGACTTGATCTCATCAGAGAAACACAGAAGAAGAGAAATCACACAGTGTGGAGGTGTTCACGGCTCTGATTCGCTCCATTGAGAGATGTCAGACTGAAGTTGTTGTGATGTTGGAGGAGAAGCAGAAAGCAGCAGAGAAACAGGCTGAAGATCTCATTATAGAGCTTGAGATCACTGAGCTAAAGAGGAGAAACCCTGAGCTGGAGTAGATCTCACACACTGAAAATCATCTTCATCTCCAACAGGTCAGTGTCCATCTCTCTCATCAATGAGAATTATTAGAAAACACTCCTCATGCTGATTTATTTCTCCTCTCTTCTGATGTAGATTTACCTGTCCCTGTACAGCCCTAAAAACAGTAAGAACCGGACTGAGATCAGTATTAACACTCATGTGAGTGTGGACACTCTGAATAAAGTTCTGATTCGACTCAAAGACACTCTAGATCAAAATCTCACTCAAATTGGTGAGTAAATATAAAATTCATTGTAGAGATTGTCTTTTCTCTGTCATTTTCTAGGAAAATCAAGTAGATCAAGGAATATATGGATTCAATTCAATTTGTTCTCAATGGAGTTTATGTCAGAGAGTGATGGAGAAAAAGAGACCCAAACACAGAGGGAAACAGTTCAGTCAATTTATTGGCAGTCTCTGAAAACAGAGCCGCTTAAAGGGCTAAGAGATGAGTGTGTTAGTAGATGAATGTGTGTGTTGTGGAAGTCAGGAGCAATCTGAAGAGAGTCCATAGAAGCTGGTATGGTGCGAAGCAAGCCCAGACAAAATTCTCCCCCGAGATGCAGGCAGAGGCCAAGGCCGAGGCCGAGGAATCCTCCTCCACAGGAATAGGGCTTAAGTACAGGCAAAGGTGGCGGCAATCGAGACGGTAACCCCTCCTCTACAGACAAGCAACCAACAGACACACAAGCAAGCTCCAACTACAAAAGAGAGCACAGTTAACGATTTACAGCAAACAATAAACTGGCAAAGAATGAGGGGAAACACAAGGAATAAGTAGGGAGTGCAATCAGAGTGAAGCAGGTGGAATGGGCGAGTAAATCATTGCTGTGATCAGTACATCCCCGAGAACGATCATTGCTCCCATGGAAACGGAGTGAGAGAGAAATACAAACAACAGTATGAGCCGGCACAAATGCCGTGACACCATTCATATGTGGTATGCTGTCAGTTACCACTTGAAAGAATTTAGTCTTAACTAGTCAAATAGAATGGAAAACATGTTTACAACTGTTTAAAATACAGATCATTCAATGATATAATTGCTTACCAGTCCTGCATGTGCAAAGTTCTATTCAAACTTTCAACTTCTGTCATGACCAGCTCAATCAGTAAACCTGACTAATTTCTAATGGTATTTAGAAACCAACAAAGGATGTGAAATAACTATCAATTTTTATTTGTATAGCGTTTTTATATTAATAAAATTTCAATTTATATTGACATAATTTCAAAGCAGCTGTAAAGGAAATTATGCTATAACAGAAAATAAAGGCAATAATGTCTTAGTCATCACTGTGCTATTTGATAAAAATATGATTGTGCCTTAATAAGTAAATAATATTTGTCCTTAGACCCCCAGTGAGCCAGCCATAGGTGACTTTGGCAAGAAACAAAAAACTGTTGGTTAAGATGTTGTTTTATAGAGAAAATTAGCTTTGGAGAATTAAGGCTCACTTTGGGGGCCAGTTCCATTCTGACTTAACAGCAGGAATACAAGTTCATCTGCCTAATAAGTAGCCCCACCTCAAGAGGACGTAACAAAACGTACAGCTCCAATAACAAGCATTTCTGACTGTTTTAGCTAAATGCACACTGCATATTTCTGTTTTAAACTCTCCATATTTGATTGTCCATATTTTCCAATCTATTTAACAAGATCAGGGACGAGTTGAAATTATTTTCTGTAAATCTAAAGAATGACACTGATCCTGTGTAAAGAGACTGTTGCATTTAACCTGGAATATTCCTGCAAATAATGAATCATCTTTTGTCATTTTTGTCTGCAGTATTGAGGAGGATGCAGCAGTATGCAGGTACAGTGTGTGATCTTCACTGTTCTCTCATATACACTTACAATACTTTACATTTATATACTGACAGCTGACTTACTGCACTACAGTTTCATTATACTCTGGATTAAATATTACATCAATCAAAATGTTTGTATTCTGAAGTGATTGATATTCTCTGATCTCTCTCAGTGGATGTGACTCTGGATCCTGATACAGCTCATCCTAATCTCATCCTGTCTGATGATGGAAAACAAGTGACATGTGGAGACATTAGACAAAAACTCCCAGATAAACCAGAGAGATTTGATAGATGTGCCTGTGTTCTGGGAAAGAAGGGATTCAGTTCAGGTAGATTTTATTTTGAGGTGCAGGTGAAGGGAAAGACTGACTGGACTTTAGGAGTGGTCAGAGAATACATTAACAGGAAGGGAGAGATCACAGCGACTCCAGTGAATGGATTCTGGACTGTAGTTTTGAGGAATGAGAATGAATATAAAGCCTGTGCTGGTCCTCTTGTCTCTCTGTGTGTGAGAGTGAAGCCACAGAAGGTTGGTGTGTTTGTGGATTATGAGGAGGGTCTGGTCTCCTTTTATGATGTGGAGTCCAGCTCTCATATCTACTCTTTCACTGGTCAGTCTTTCACTCAAACACTCGTTCCATATTTTAGCCCAAGTCTTAATGCTAAAGGTAAAAACTCAACTCCACTGATCATCACACCTGTCAGTTACAATTAATGAATTTACACCCCATAAATATAAAAAAACTACATGAACATTAGATTTGTACAGTTCTTAAAAGAAAATTTGAGGTGTGGTTGCTAGGGAGATCTGGATGGTTGCTAGTGTGTTCTGTGTACTTTAGTTTGAGCACATTATCACTGACTCTGTGCACTTGAGCCGGGAAACATGAGAACAAACTTCTCCATCAATGAAACTGTCTCCAGCTTTTCCACATCACAGAGAGAGAGAAAATAAACTTTTCACACTCTAAGAACAGTGTTTATCATATTTAAAACAGCACATGATGTACATTTATGGGGGGGTTTGTAGAAAACAGGCTTCTGCCCCACGGTTCTCCACTATTTGTTTTAAATCCAGCGTTTAAACGTGACGTCTACTCAGGTCCCGATGCTTTGTGGGAAAAGAAAGTGTTCAACCGATCCACACTTCAGATTCCCGCCGGGGACTTCCGGCAAGATGGCGGACATATTTTGTTGAGTTCTGGCAGTTACACGCTTTATTGTTACTTTCTTATATACCGGCCTCAGAAATTGAATTGATTAATTCAACAAATCACTATTGCTCGTTTGTTTCTTTAAAACATTTTATATCAGTTCAGTCAATAAGTTTGCCACTTGCGGGAACATGGCGCATTTAGCAAACAGAGCCCAAAGTTTATCCACAGAAACGGATCACAGCTACGGTCTAGAAAACACCAAGGAAAGACCAGGATGCTTCCCACATTACTCCGAAAAAAAAAAAAAAAAAAAAAAAAAAAAAAAAATCAAACAAAAAAGGTTAAATCAGACGACACTGATATCTTTAATGCAGCTTTGCTCCAGGCGATTAACTCCTTAACGGCGTGATTTGATTCTCAAGATAGAAAGCTGGAGGACATCACGGACAAAATCAGGCAAAACAGAGTTTAATGCTGCAGAGATTAAAGAATATAAACAGAAATATACTGTCTTGGAAAAGAAAACAGCACTCCTAATCAAATCCAACGAAGAATTAAAGCTGAAAACGTCAGAACTCGAGCGTTATAAGCGAAGATGGAATCTCCGTATTTAAGGGATGAAAGAGCATGCTGATGAGGATGCACGGAAAGAGGTGGGGGATCTTTTGGCTGAGATAGCCCCACATTTAACGCAGAAACTGGATGATGTAATTGATTCAGTTCACCGAGTCGGGAAAAAGGAATCTGGAAGACACCGTCAAATGATTGTTCAGTTCACCATGCGTAGATACAGAGACGACATCTGGAAGAATATAAAGAATTCGCAGGTGTGCATTGAACGTGGAAATAAGTTTGCGGAGGATATGTCAGCTGAGGACCGGAGAGCTCGTGCAGCTCATCCAGGAAGCTAGGAGCGCCGGTAAGAAGGCATACTATCGCGGTCCTTTGGGATACATCGATGGCCGTTTAATTTCACCTGCAAATAAAAGCATGGACTGATTATTCCCATGAAGTTAAGATGAGGCTGTGAGTAGTGAGATCTGAATGTGAAATTGTTACCTGCCAGAGCATCAGTTTACATTTTTCTTTTGCTTCTGTATCAAACTTCGATAGCTGGTGTTGTTATATCCCCAGCAGTGATTCTTTATTGTGCTTTGTTAATAATGTTATATGTTGTTCTATTTTTCTTTCTCTAAATTTTAGGGGTCTAAGAGATAGTACAAAAAGAAAGGCTACATTTTTGTTTTGTAAAGAGAGGAAAGCTCATTGTATTCTTCTGCAGGAAACGCATTCAAGTGGCAGTGATTGTTCCTTTTGGTCTACTCAGTGGGGTGAACCAATTTTATTTGATCATGGCACAACCGCTCAGGAGGCGTTGCTCTTATTTTGGAAAGTTATTGAGTCAAGATCTAGTTTAGATGGACATTGGTTGTTTTGCATCCTTAAACTTGATGACTGTTGCATTATCTTAGGAAATGTGTACGGCCACAACAATTCGTCCCAAAACAGTCTCTTGATGTCTGAAATTTCAATGATAATAGAGGAAATGAAAAAAAGGTATACTACTGACTTTATTATATTGGGAGGTTATTTTAATATGGTGTATGATGAGTGGTTAGATAGGTCACCCACTAAATATAATGCACATAACTCAGTTTTAGTAAATTTTTGTAATGCCCAAGGTTTAGTAGATCCTTGGTGTGAATCAAACCCGTATTCAAAACTATTTTCTTGGTTTAAACCTGATGCTTGTAGGAAGTCCCGAATTGATTTTTGGTTAATTTCTCATAGATTTTTCTTTATCATTCCACCTCCTGCACCTCTGCAACTCCCCTTACAGACTATTGTTCAACTGAATTGATGATCAATCAAAAAGATAAACCTTTCCATAACAAAGGATATTGGAAGTTGAACTCTAACCTTCTCGAAAAAGAAGACTATATAAAAGCGGTGGAAGATACTGTTTCAAATGTTATTAAAGATGATAGTTTGGTTTCCTGGGTAGGTAAATGGGAATTATTTTAATACAAACTTCGTCAATTGTCTATTTCTTACAGTAAACAACTAAATAGATGTTATCGTTTAGAAGAGACCTCTCTTATTAAAGAAATAAATGATTGTTCTAACAAATTAAGTTTGACAGAGAATGATGCATCACGATTGTTATCTCTGCAGTCACAGTTAGATGAAATTTATATGAGAAAAGCCAGGGGGGCATACATTAGATCAAGAGCTAAATGGATGGAAAAAGGGGGAAATAGTTCAGCTTATTTTTGTAGGTTAGAGAAAAAACGTCAGAAAAAAACGCGGTTAAAACTTTAATCATTAATGGTGTAGAATGTTCTGATGCAAAATTAATATCAAAAGAAATCGCTAACTTTTATCAGAACCTATACTCGTCCTCTTCCTTAATTTTAGATCCTAATCCCCTTTTTGAAGAAATTGGTGAATTTGTCTCTCAAATAGATGAACAATTTGTGATGCAGAATTAACAATTGAAGAGCTTGATTCTGCTGTCATGTGTTTGTCATTAGATAAATCGCCTGGCCCAGATGGTCTTACGTCAAATTTTTATCGTCATTTTTGGGGTCTATTAAGGGAATTTCTTTTTGCGGCTTTTCAGGAAATATCTAATAATTCGGTTCTGCCTAGCTCAATGAGACAAGGATTAATCACGCTTATTCTCAAACCGGGGAAGGACATTGTTGGACAATTTACGACCTATAACTTTGTTAGATAATGACTATAAACTGTTAACCCATATATATAACAATCGCTTGAAACTTGGTTTATCTAAAGTTATTGGGGAGACACAAACTGGATTTATTAGAGGCCGATCTTTACATAATAATATTCGACTGGTTTTAGACTTGCTAGAGTATAACAAAGAAATAGAAGAAGATGGGGTTATTTTATTTTTGGATTTCTATAAAGCGTTTGATATGCTGGATCATTCTTTTATTTTTAAGTGTTTACAAATGTATGAGTTTGGTGAAAATTTTCGTAAGGTTATTCAGTTATTCTACACAGATACCAATAGCTCAGTTGCCTTGTCAGCAGGTACTTCACCGAGATTTGACATCAAAAGAGGGGTTAAACAAGGCTGCCCCAACCCTCATTATTTATTATGGCTACAGAGATGTTGGCCATCCTTATAAAAATTCTCAAATATTGAAAGACTAAATGTGTTTGGACATCAAATTGTGATTAGTCAATTGGCGGACGACACAACCTTATTTTTAAAAGCTCTTGATCAGATTCCCAAAACAATTGAAATAATTATTTCCCCACATTTCCAGGTTTAAAACTTAATATTGGTAAATGTGAAATTATCACAATACATGAATGCTCCCTTGAAGCTGCATATAATATCCCAGTCAAATCGAGTGTTAAATGTTTAGGTATAGACATTTCCAAGGATGAGGCTGTTAAGGAAAAACAAAATATATGGAATAGATGGAATGAATGCAAAGGTAGACTTGATGTATGGATGCAAAGGGATTTATCTGTTTTTGGAAGGATTTATTTAACTAAAATGGAGAGTCTTGCCAGGTGCATTTACCCTGCATCTTGCCTCTCTATCTCCAATAAAGCTATTAAGACTATTCATCAAATTAATTGTAATTTTATATGGAGAAAGCGTGTACACTACATTAAGAGAGCACAATTTACACAAGATTACGAGAACGGTGGATTACAAGCCTTTGATTTTCAGTGTATAAATGGCATGTTGAAGATCAAATGGTTCAAACTGTTTATAACTAATGAAAATAGTTTTTGGTTTAGCATTCCCAAAGGTATATTTAGGAGATTGGGTGGAATTGATTTCCTTTTAAAATGTGACTTTATTATAACAAAACTTCCAGTCAAATGATCTTCTTTTCACCAACAGATTTTGCTGTATTGGAAGTTATTATATAATCACAACTTTATCCCACATAGGACCCCCATTTGGAATAACAGATTTGTTTTATCCAGATATAAGTCTCTATGTATTATTGATTGGCTTGAAAAGAGTATCTGGTCTGTAGTTCACTTAATGGATGAAGATGGGAATCTGTTAACTTTCAAAGATTTTTGTACTAAATACAACCTATACTGTGAACGCAAACAATTTGAACGTATTATAAATGCCATTCCAAAAAATGTCATTCACTTAGTACAAAACACCTTTGTTCACTGGCTGGATGGCTCATGCAAACTCCCATCCCTTCTCTTTGATGGTAACAACCTCATGACAATGCTTCCCAACAAACATATTCGTTCTTCCTTTAATTCTAAATTGTATCCATACACTTTTATATCGTAATGACATTTAACAAGTTTATGATAAACCAACTGCAAAAAAATTTCGAATCCAGTATATTAGTTTTCCAGTGGCTCCTAAAGCAAAGGAAACTCACTTTAAAATATTTAATGGTATATATCCTTCAAGTGAATTTTTAAGACTTAGATTTAACTTTGACTACAATACTTGTACTTTTTGTCAAATTGACATAGAGACAACTGATCACTTCTTCTTTTATTGTATGCATTCAAATATTTTCTTGGAAAATATGTCCTATTGGTTGGAGACAAAGATCCAATCACTGCCTACCTTCTCTATGAACCATGTTGTATTTGGAATGTTATTGGATGACAAAAAACTTGATTTTTTTCATTAACATAATGCTGATTCTGGGTAAATTCTTTATACATAAATGTAAATATATGAAGACAAAACCTTATTTCTCTGTATTTAAAAGTGATTTACTTTATAACTATTTTCCATCACTAAAAGGTATGAAGACTAAACAGGCCTGCAATCTTCTTAGGATGATAAAAGACTTTGGTTTATTGGAAGATGAATGAAGATTATTTTATTTATTTATTTTATTTCTTCGGTTTATCTGTGCGCCCTGTTATTTGTTTTATTGATTTCATTTACATTTAGGAATGCCATTATAAATGTACATTTTGTTCATGTTCAATAAAAATAAATAAATAAAAAAGATTCTCGCCGGAAGTAGTAGGTCATCCGGGCATTTCTCGCTTACTGTCTTATGAATACTATGGATTCGGTGTATTGATGATGTGTATTTACCTTGTTTCACGTCAGACAAATGATTATAAACTAATTAAATTGAAACTGAAAAAACAAAATATGGTCTACATTTCTTATGTAGACCATATGTATCACTTTATAATAATTTATTGTTAAATCAATAATGTTATTGTTTAATAGACTATTAAAACATGAGCTCTGCTGCAAGTCATCACAGTGAGTTGTGTGAAAGAAGAGCCCAGAAAGAATTTAACAAAAGACTGTTGTTGATTTTTATTTACTAAAGACATATTAATAAAACTACAATATGAAACAAAACATGACACTTATGTAATACTACTATGATACAGTTTGTGCTATTTACAGTTGCTATTGTCTAACAATATATAATATAATACATATATATAATAAACAAAATTGAACAATATATAGACATATACACATACAGTATAATGCACATTTTGAACAATTATTACAATTACTTCTCAGAATTATAATAAAAAATAAATGTAGGGAATAAAATTGTAGGGAATATTAATAAAGCAACAACACTGAAAAAGAGAAAAACATTCACTGCTCTTTTCTGGATAACTTAATACACCCTTTAAACTGAACACAAAATTAGGATGAGAAATTGCTCATTTTAATTTACAGACCCAAAGTCTGATAGCATTAAATCAGAAACATATTAATGTATCAAATCTATAATCAATCTGTGGAGACAACTGAAAAACAATTATCAATTTCACTTTTACCTGCAATATTTTTCCTGGTATCAGTCCATGTTTATTGACATAAACGACTCGAACAAATTATAAAGTTGAAAAGATTGTGTTTTTCTGGGTCGGTTGTGTCTCTCAGGTCCAGTTTAAACTGAAAAGCGCAAATTTGCGTGTATGCGAGTTTCCGTGCAAACGCACATATGTTTTATCACTTGTAGAGGCGTGTTTGATGACTTGTTTAAAGTAAATAAAGGTCATTTAGAACTGAAAATGTTTAAGGTATTATTTTAAGGTGTTCAATGACATATGTGCTAACAGAGAAATAAATGTCTGATTACAAATGATAAGGAAGGGCTGGTAGACCCGGGTAATCAGGATTCGAGTCGAGTCTCGAGCTCCGAGCCCTCCAGTATACAGACAGCAAGCCAAATGCATTTACTGTTTCAACACAAGATTACATCAACATACGAACTACTGAACTCCGGAGCAGGTTATGTTCAGAGAGTAAGTTGCTATGGCAACATACCCTGAAAATTACCTCAGTTTTTGGAACCGAAAGTTCAGGTTATCCACTTAGGGTACGATTACACGACAACGATGTACTAAAAACGGAAACGTTTTTCCTTTGCGTTTTTGAAAAGTTTCGCGTACAGAAGACAACATTGTCAAAACGATCCCCGTTCACACGGATCCGCGAAAACGACTAAAAACGCTGTATTATGCATGCCAGGCCAGTAGTTGGCGATGTCACTTTTTAAAGAAACACTACGCGCCTGCGCACATAAGCATTCTTCCACAGAGCGGTGAAAACAAACAATGAAGATGGCGATCGCTGGTCGTAATAGTGATACAGTAAATCTACACTTTGCTGGAGAAGCATCAATAAACTCAAAATCTTGAGCAGTACAAACACAGTCCTGTAGTCCACCACTGTAGTTTTGAATGTCTCGCGTTGTTTTGAAGTACTCGCGCGCATGCCTATAGACTGAACACGTAATACGCGTGCGCATGACGTCATCGTTTTCACAAATTCGCTTTTTTGTATGTTTACACTGAGACGATAGGGGCATCGTTTTCAAAAACTTGCACTTTGAAACCAGTTTTCAAAAGTTTGCATTTTAAAGCCCCAAAACGCCGTTGTCGTGTTAACAAACAGCCAAAATGCATAAAAAATTTCTGTTTTTAGTTTAAAACATTGTCGTGTAAACGGACCCTTTACCCGGGTAAGTCACTTAACCTGCTTTCTAGATTACCCCTCTGGACTCAGCCACAGAGTAATAATCCAAACCAACCGAAGTGGCTGAATCCAGACACAAGATAGAAAACAGACATGGAACACGTACATGTCAGGGCTCTGCCACAAAGGGGTGAAACCCCAAAACTAAGGGCAGAACCCTGACATTATATTTTAATAATAAACTTGAATGGGTCCCAAAGTAATAATTTAGCATTATGTAATATTCAGCTGGTTTCAAAAAAAATTAGTGAGTGAAAAATTTTTTGCACATCTTGTTCGTTCACATAAAATGTTTTAGTAAAAATATACTATATAAAGATAAATAATGCTTTTTAAGTTACTATGAATCATATCAAATCAAAATAAAAAAATCAAATCAAATCACTTTTATTGTCACACAGCCATATACACAAGTGCAATGGTGTGTGAAATTCTTGGGTGCAGTTCTGAGCAACAAAGCAGTCGTGACAGTGATGAGACATACACCAATTTACAATAACATCAAATTAACACAGCACAATTTAAAGTCTAATATACACATAATTACACACAACATAATATACAGTAATAACATACACTGTACAGTATACAATACACACAATGTAGATACACATTATTCAATAAAAAAATAGTATAT